>NC_022015.1:64123687-64210560 GCF_000317375.1 Microtus ochrogaster | reverse complement strand
AACCCTGACTGCTCTTTGGACTGGAGAGGGAGGGGGAGAGGAGTGGGGGGAGAGGAAGAAGGGTGGGAGAATGGGGAGGGAAATGGGAGGCTGGGAGGAAGGGGAAACTTTTTTTTTCCTTTTCCAATAAAAAAAAGAAAAAAAATATCTACTGAAACATTAAGACACCTATTTATTATAGGAGTTATAGGGAACTTATTTATTTACTTCTTCAACATTTTTTGATTTCCTAATCTGTGCCATTTACTCTTCCATATTTTAAGTAAGACAGGCATATTATACTCTGGGATCTTACATTTTAATAAGATGAAATGGGCAAGGAACATTTTATACACAGAGACACAAATACTTAGGACTAAGTATGACATAGAAAGTTAAAATAGAGGAGCATGTTAGAGTGGGTGACCATGGAAGGTCTTTCTAAGGAGGTAATGTAACCAGAGATGAAAGAGTGATGAAATGATTCAGCTGTTAAGGACACATTATCCCAAGCCTGGTGATGTGAATTCAGTCTCTTGAATCTACATAGTGGAAGGAGGAAACTCCCTCCCACAAGCTGTCTTCTAACCTCCACATGTGGAATCCCCCAGCACACACACATGCACGCACGCATGCATACACACATGCACTCATGCACGCATGTGCAAAAATCAAAACAAAAATCCACTGCTATATAAATGACCTGAAGGGTCTGTGCATGTAGTAAGAAGAATGTTCTAGTGATAGAGAGCACTTGTGAAGGCCCTGGGTCAGTGTGATTGGAGTGGAGAACCCAAAGTAAAACCTGGGAGGAGATGAGGGTATCAAAGTCGTCATATATTCTGTTAGGGATTCAGGACAGGTAAAGAGTTTGGATTTTATTTTAAGTGTGGTAGATTCATTGGAGTATGGGTTAGCCAGTTTGATTTCCATCCTAATAGTTTGTCGTGGCTGTATTTTGGGTAATAACAGAGGAACAAGACTGAAAACTGGTAGGTCCACTGAAAGGCTTTGGAATGGTTCAGGAAAGAGATGGTTGTAGTTTGAAATGTCTTTAGGGTAGTGAGAATGGGGACAAGAAGAGGTATAACAGATGTGTCTTTGAGATGCAGTGGTAGGTCTTGCTTATGGACTGGATACGAGAGCTCATCGCTCTTGTGTTTTTGGCTCAAGAAATCCAAGAGACAGTGATGCTATTGCCTGCAATGTGAGAGTGGTCGAGTCGGTGGTCAAAGGAAAGAGTTGTAATTTAGATGATAAATTCGGTATCAGCAGACATTTGGATATAAGAACCTAGAATTCCAGAAAGAAGTCAAGGCTAGAGATACAAATTTGGGTGTATGCTGGCTAGTTTTAAAATACCCCGCCAGACTGACCTGTGGGAAAGCCTGTGGTTCAGCTTTTTGATTGATAACAGATGTGGGAGGGCCCAGTTCACTGTGAGTGATGCCATATATGGTGGTTTGAAAGGAAATGGCACCCAAAGGGAGTAGCACTATTAGGAAGTAAGGCTTTGTTGGAGGAAGTGTGTCACTGTGGGGGTGGGAGTTGAGGTCTCATATATGTTCAAGTCACTCCCAGTGACTCAGATCACTTCCCGTTGCTGGTGGGATCAAGATGTAGCTCCTTCTCCACTCTCAGCTTCTTCTTCAGCACCATGTCTGCCTGCCTGTCATCAAGTCCTTTCAAGATGATAATGGACTAAACCTCTGAAACTGTAAGCCACTCAATTAAATGTTTTCCATTTTTAAGAGTTGCTATGGTCATGGTGTCTCTTCACAGCAATAGAAATCCTAAGAGACCACACATGGGCTGATCATTCTGGGTGCTATAAGAAAGCAGGTTGAGCAAGCCATGCATAGCAATTCGGTGAGCATCCCTCATCCATGGCCTTTGTGCCAGTTCCTCTTCCTAGGTTCCTGCCTTGAGTTCCTGTCCTGACTTAACTGAATGATAGACTACAAGCTGTGAGATGAAATAAATCCTTTCCTCAAGTTGCTTGTGGTCATGGTGTTTTATCATAGAAATAGAAACCCAACTAAGACAAGTTTCTCTGTAATGATATAAAAAAAAATAGTGGGAGAGAGAAGACAAGAAAATACTGGTGGTCATAGTATCAAACCTTTGGGAGATAATATGATTCAAAGTTAGGAGAAGAAAATGAGCCAGCAAAGTTTAGGAAGGAGTGGTCAGTGAGTTATGAGAAATGCTTGGGTTGTACTGTGGAAACTAAGGGGAGAGTCTTTGGTAAAGATGGAATTTAATCAATTTGCTGACCTGTTGTTCACTAGTGATCGTGACAAGGTTAGTCCCAGGGAGATGTTAGGAGGTGACTTTAAGTGGAGGAAGGAAGCAGAACAACAATGGTGGAGGGGCATTTTAAGAAGCAGTAGAACTTCCAAGAAGTTTATCTGTCAGGCATTCACCAGAGAATTCAAATTCCAGCCCCACATTTGCTGCAAATTGCTATGCACATGTTGTGAATTCCATTAGGATGGGCAAGAACTTTAAGTTCATTATTTACTTCTACACCCCAAGCCTTACAGAGTTCTGGGCACACAATAGGTATGTAATCATTTTAGTTGAATGAACTGATGAGTGACTTTAGGAATACCCTAATGTAATAGAAGCATTTATTCTATTTATTCATGTCTCATATCTTGAATTTCACATATGCCAGCTGAGATGCAAATGTATTTCTGAATGAATAAATGAGTCTGATGAGTGTGGTTATAGACAGGGAAGTTTCAGGTAGAGGTTCCTGGAGCAATGGGTATGACTCAAGCCTGGTGTCTTAGGCCAAAGAGCTCTGTTAAGACAGAAAGGAGAGGGTAGGTTGCAGGTTCCTCTAAATGTGACTGATTTTGCAACTGTAACTTTACATGTCACCCCTTAATTCCAAACCTCATTATATGTAATTATAGATCTATCTCCATAAAAGTAGTGTGATGAGTTAAGGAGACTATATCAATAATAATGTTAGTCAAAGGTCTGGCTCTTATGAAGCATCCACGAATGCTCAACATTGCCCTGGGACTTACATTCTCCAGCCAGTCAGGCTATCTGGGATTAGAGAGTTGTTTGGATGGGAGGACTCGCTGATGCCCTTGACTCTCCTTCCATTCTAAAAGGGATGTGTAAATCAGATTACCTTTATGGAAAGCCTACATGTGTTCTTGATGAGGCTTCAACAAATTCCATCCTGTCCCTCAGCTATACAAGTTGCTTACTAATATCAGACATGGGAACCAAAATCTGTTCCATGGACAAGGTCAAAAGTGCCTTGAGTCAAATCAGGAATTGATTTTGCTCCTGGAGAAGGGAGGTTTCATGGTGGACCATCATATTTTAGTTGACTCTTGCCTATTCTCTGTATACTTCCTGGGGGTGACCATGCCTTCCCTTACTTCCATGCCTCAGTCAAACTGTTTCCTCTTCCTGGAATGCCCTCCCAGTGGCTGCTGGTTTCTGAAACATCCTTTGAGATTCCGTGGCTATTGGGACACTGTCCCTGGTTGCGTGTTCCTCCAAAGCTCTACTGTAGTTTGTACAGCAAGCATTATTTTCTACCATCACCATACGATGCTTTATATTTCTGTGCTCTTTCCTCTCTATTAAGACTCTTAGTGGCATTTTTTTTTCATGTCTGTTTTCTCCTAGTTCTTATTGACACTTAGGAGGTATTTGATACACATTTTTTGGATGGACAAATGAATTAATAAGTAAACCCCCAATCAAAGAAGTTGATAATGGCCATTTCCTTTGATCTTGAACATAAATCATGTAGCTGGGGCTCAATGAAAAGAGACATGGAAGCCACACTATTGACAACACAGTTTGGACTTGTTGGGCCTGTTTCTTTCCCTTCATCACAGCTGCCAGCAGCATTTGTCTGTGACTTTGAAAGTACAGTTCTGCTTCATATGATTTATGAAGTCACTGCTGATTTTATTCCCAGGATGCTCTGTCAGTAAGGCTTTCTTGCAAGGGCAGTCATTGTAATGGGGTTTCACCTGCGTGGCTCAGTACATGAACATCCCAGAAGCCTTACTGGGTTAGTTTCTAAGCCTCAGAGTCACAGCTTGACAGTGGGAATAATATTGTGGGAGCCCCTATAGCACAGGTATTTCCAATATACCTGCACAACATGGGAAATCAGAGGGTGAACTCTGATTCTATCTCCAGAACTTTCCTAAACACATTGCTCACTGTTTATTGCCACACCTTGGCTGAACTTCAGACATTTTTTATCTGTGTGCACTAGCTCCTGTCTTGATTCTTCTGTCAGAGAATGGCTTCTACTTGACAGATTTCTTAGAGACTAGAATACTCTTCTCAGGTGTCTCATTTGTATATTGGCTGTATATAGGCTGTGAGAGTGGTCCTAAGTTCTTTCCATTCTGGTACATACAGCCATTTCTAGGAATCCACAAGGATGACCTCAGATAAGACCCTAAGCAATAGTGGAGAGGGTGCCTGAACTGGGCTTCCCCTGTAATGAAGTTGATGACTATTTTAATTGTCATCACGGAACCTTCATCCAGCAACAGATGGAAGCTGGTGCAGAGATCCACAGTGAAGCACTGGGCTAAGTTTCCAGAGTCCATTTGAAGAGAGGGAGGAGCAATAATATGAGCAAGAGGTTCAAGACCATTATGGGATACCCACTGAAACAACTTACTTGAGCTAATGGGAGCTACTGACTCCGGACTGACAGTGGGGGATCTGCATAGGACCAAACTAGGTCCTCTAAATGTGGGTGACAGTTGTATGGCTGGGGAAGTTTGTGGGGCCACTGTCAGTGGGACGAGGATTTATCCCTACTTCTTTTCTTTTTTCTTTTTAGTTTTTCAAGACAGGGTTTCTCTGTAGCTTTGGAGCCTGTCCTGGAACTAGCTCTTGTAGACTAGGCTGGCCTCGAACTCACAAAGATCTGCCTGCCTCTGTCTCCCGAGTGCTGGGATTAAAGGCGTTCACCACCATTGCTCGACTTATCCCTACTTCTTGAACTGGATTTTTAGAGCCAATTCTCTTTGGAGGGATACCTTGCTTAATTTAGATATAGTGGGGAGGGTCTTGGTTCTGACTCAAAGTAATATGCTAGACTTTGTTGACTCTCCATGAAAAGCTTTACCTTCTCCGAGGAGTGGATGACGGATGGGTGGAAAGAAAGTTGGAGGGAGCTGGAGGAGGGAAGAGAGTGGGAACTGGGATTGGTATGTAAAATAAGAAAGATTTTTTTAAAAAAAATAAATTAGGTAATAAAAAAGTACGGACTTTCTTGCCCTTCTGCATGGGCTCTAGGTTTGGCCCTATAAATTGCTTTGGGTAATAGGATTTTGACAAACATGTTATGACTTGAAAAAGATGCCCATGTCTTCAGTTGCTGCTCTGGGGACCCTGTGATGCTAGCTACCTTGGGAAGAAGGCCAGGCTGGATGGGAGATGTATATTTTGTTTCCTTGGCTGCCTGTTGCCCATTACATGAATGAGGTTATCATAAATTATTCAGATAGTGGAAGATCTATCACTTGACCAAAGGCATGTAATAAAACCCAGATGAGATGAATCAGACCTGCCCGAACCAAAATGGTGAGTTGAATAAATAGCTGTTGTTGAAGCCACAGATTTTAGAATGGTTTGTTACTCTGCAAGGCTAATTAATGAATTTACTCTCTGTCTCCTGAATTCATGTTCTCATATTGATTTGTTCGTATTATGGCACAACGCCCATCACACTCTCCCGATGGGTAAGTTTATGGATGAGTCTCCCTAGGAGAACTTGGATGCTCCAATGACAGGATCAGTGCCCTCAGGAGCAAAAAGATTCATCTATATAAGTCCAAGTCCAATGCCAGGCACGAACAGCCACTCTGGAAATGTGAATAAATATATGCAGATAAAACATGATAAATAGATGCAGATCAATTAAGAATCTTTTAATCTTGGGTCCTTCGTTACCAGTAGCACCTTTCTTTATGCCCTCCCCACTGACTCCCCATTTGATATTTAACTTATTATCATTGTTTTGTACTTTCACATTCTCTTTTGCAATTATGGTACCTTTTGGCCATCCTCATAACATCTCAGTGTACCCACAGATCAAAGAAAAGTCCCCCAAATTCTTAAAAAAATGGGATTATATAGCCATAAAAGACATGAGCCAAAGATAAAGCTCTTTGATAAAAGCCAAAGTTTCTTTCCTCTAAATTACATTTCTCACATGGCATTATGTGATGATTGATATTTTATTTAGATATTTTCTTTTCAATGCAAAAGACTTGTACTTGCAAAATGAACAATTTTTCTCACTGAAAGCTATTAATTTCATCTTGTCTGAGGCAATAAATCTTCAAACAAATTCATTTAATGTGTTGCTTCGGTATAAATTGCGGGTCGGTGTGTAACATTCTGGATAACCCCAGAAGTGAAGCGAAAAAGGCTTCTTCCAAAGTCAGAATGACGGCAAAGGAAGGCAGCTCAGGTCAAAGTTATTAATAGACTTCCAAGAACTGTTAAGTAAATGCCCAAAGTGGGGTTAATAATAAACATTAGCATTTACTAGCCAAATCCTGTGCTGCACGATGAACATCTTATTTAATCTTTGTAACAGCCCCTCACAGTATCTTCTAATGTTCCCATTTTAGATGAGGAAAGGCTTGGGGAGTCCAATCTGGTGCCCAGGATAACATGGGCACTGGAACCAAGTACTGTTGTGTCTTATTTAGACAATTAGTGTCTGTTTTAGACCTGATATCTTAATTAATCCTTGGGTTTCACAGAGAGGGGAATGATAAAAATATCTACTCATGATGAATCATGTATCTTAACGTTGCAAATAACATTACTAATCTAGCCATGGAGACTTACTTGAGAGCATGAAGTCCCTGGCTGGCAGAAACATTTTATATGTCTCCTTTTGAATCATTTTGATGTTGAGAGGGTAGGAGGTGACCTTGGTGTATATGAAGGCCCACAGATATTCCTAATTGCCTACGAGTTCTAGGTTTGCCTACATTAGGTCAAGGAGACCCCATGAACTCTCAACTGTTGGAGCATGTAAAATGGGAAAGGCTGCTCTAATTTGTATCTCCACATCTAGCATCCAGTCGCCACTCTTCTCCAGTCATTTTTCTTCTGAGAACTGACCCATAGTCTGGCTTCTGGTGGATGCTGCAACAGAGGTCCTAGGGAGAATCTGTCAAAGGTGATGGGAGGGTGTGCCACCCCTGTGTCTCTATAGGGCCAACTTGTACTTGCTGTGTTTCTTGAAATATTTTTATTTCGTATTTCTTATTTTCCCTCATTTTTATTAGCTCTTTGATAATTTTGTTCAATTCATTTTGACCATATTCGCCCCTCCTCCATCCCTCCCAGGTTCATCCCACTTCCCCTACCCATCCAACTGCATATTCCCTCTCTCTTTGTTGTCTTGTTTCTTAAATATGTTAGGTACAGTTTATACTGCTCATATACTCTTGGATGTGTGGCCTTCAGTGGAGG
Source organism: Microtus ochrogaster (assembly GCF_000317375.1). Taxonomy (NCBI): domain Eukaryota; kingdom Metazoa; phylum Chordata; class Mammalia; order Rodentia; family Cricetidae; genus Microtus; species Microtus ochrogaster. Next base: position 64,203,078 of record NC_022015.1, on the reverse strand, counting down.
GTGGTCTGTGCACTAGGATTTTCACTCTTAAAGAAAACGGATTCCCTTTCCCCTAGCAGCTGTCAGTTTCCAACAGTTCCTTAGCTAGGGCTTCACGCCCAGCTTCCCTTCCCCATGCTGTAATTTTGTTTGGCCCGAGCCTGTGCTGGTCTTGTGCATACCATCACAGCTGTTCACATGTGCAACTGCCCTGCTGTGCCTGGAAAACAGTGTATCATAGTCTTCATCTTCCACCTGTGACTCTAGATGCTCCACCCCTTCTTCTACCATGATCCCCGAGCCTCAGGTACAGGGGATGTAATATAGATGTCCCATTTAGGACTGAAGATTCTAAAGTCTCTTATTCTCTACACTTGTAACTGTTGTGGGTCTCTGTGCTGATCTTTATCTACTTCAAAGAGAAGCTTTTCTGATGATTGTCAAGAGCTGCACTAATCTACAGGTATAACAGTAAGTGCTTAGGAGTTTGTTTAACACTATGTCCGTCTAGCAGAGTATTTTATTTTAACAGGTCCTCCCCTAAGGCCTATGACCTGCCTAGCTTATAAGATTTTGCCCCAATAATGGTGCTATTTATGGGTTTCAACTTTTAGAGTGGGCCTTAAAGTCTATCAGAAAGTTACTGGGTACTCTCATGATATTCTTACCACTATTGTACCAGTGGGCATGTCTCACCAGCTCATTTGCTATTGTAGTTCACAGTTGGGTAAGAATGACGATTGTTTTTTTTTCCTCTGATATCATGCACAATTCTCTCTAGCACTATGAAAACTACCCAGTAGGGATAAGGTTTCCCAATGAACACCACCTTAATTTCTTCATGTTCTACGACTCAAGAATGCAGTGTCTTTCTCAATAGGGTCCTAACCATCAGGTTCTGGAGTGTAATCAAGAATATTGACAATATCTTGTAATGTTTTGGTTTCTGTGAATCCTCATTTGCTAGCAATGCTAAAAGCAGTAACCCATTCCCGACATTGTGCCTTTTATTGGTTAGTCTGTGGTGTTTACTAGGGGCATTGTTGAACATTATAGAAATGTTTCTCAGCCATTCATGTTTCCCCCTTTGAGAATTCTGTTTAGTTTCATGTTCCATTTTAAATAAAGTCATTTGTTTTCTTGATGTTTAATCTTTTGAGTTGTTTGTATCTTCTAGATGCTAACCCTCTGTCAGATATATAACTGGTAAATATTTTCTCATTCTGTAGGCATTTTCATTCAAATGTTGGTATCTTTTGCTGTAGGGAAGCTTTTTGTTTCATGAGATCCCATTTATTAATTATTGATCTTAATCCTTGCCCTAAATTTGTCCTGTTCTGAAGTCCTTTCCTGACAACAAGTTCAAGACTACCCCCTACTTTTTCCTCAATCACATTCAAGCTACCAGTTCTTACATTGAAATCTTTGATTCATTTGGAGTTGAATTTTGGCAGAGTAAGCAATAAGGATCGAGTTTCATTCTTCTATACATAGATATCCATTTTTATCAGAACAATTTGTAGAAGATTTTCTCCTATGTCCTCATGGTTAAAAATCAGTAGGCTCGAAGAGCATGAACTTATATATGGGTTCTCTGCTCCACTCCACTGATCAGTTTCTCCGTTTTTATGATGTTTTTATTATGTGATTTTATTTCTATAGTTATAAAGCTTATTTTAAAATCTGGGATGGTAATATATCCAACCATTCTTTATTGTTCAGGGTTGTTTTTGTTATCCAGTATTTTCATATTAAATTTAATAATTTTTCAATTTCTCTGAAGATATGCATTTGGATTTTAGGAGGACTACATTGAATCTGTGAATTGCTTTTGATGGGATGGCATTTTTTACAATGTTAAACCAAGAGCATGGGAGATATTTCTATCTTCTGATACTTTCTACAATTTCCTTTTCTGACTTAAGTTTTCACTGTTCAAGTCTTTATTCAAAGATTTTTTTTTGAGGCTATGGACTTGCTTGCCTGGTGTCTTTCTCAGTGTGCTTGTCATTTGTATATAGGAAGGCTACTGATTTGTGTGTGTTTATTTTCTAGCCTGTTATTTCACTGAATGTGTTTACCAGCTGCAGGGGATTTCTAGTGAAGTCATTAGGATCTTTTATGTATAGAATTATATTATCTGCAAATAAGGGTACTTGAACTTCATTCTTTCCTATTTGCATCCTCTTTATTTCCTTCATTTATCTTATAGTCGCAGAAATACAGAGATGGTTCAGCATATGTAAGTCAATAAACATAATCCACCATGTAAATAGACTCAAGGAAACAAAACACAAGGTCATCTCATTGGATGAAGAAAGACTTTGAAAAAAGCTAATGTCCCTTCATGATGAAAGACCTAAAAGCAATCTAGGACTACAGGAGACACATCTCAGCATAATAAATATAGGAAGTCCACAGCCAATATCTTTCTAAGAAAAGAAAAGTCAAAGTCCACTACAATCAGAAACAAGAAAAGGATGTCCACTCCCCACCTCCACCCCACCTTGCATTCAATTCAGCCCTGGAAGTCTCACTGTGCTTCTAGACTGTTCATCCTCTCCAGCCCGCCTTGCTAACTAACCACCGCCCCCTGGTTCCCCCAGCCTGGCTCCCCTTCCTTCCTCCATGTGAGCCCAGGATACTGATTGTTCTCCTGCTGTCACCCTCTCCTCTGCGGTTTCCTGTCCAAGCCCACAGCCCTGAAACATTCTCCTGAAATTACCCTGAGTGTGCACTCTCTTTCTCACTGGGACCCCGACTGAGAAGAGAGTTTCAGAGGTTGTACACTTTCCATGAAATGTACACATTCCACGAAAATGAAAAAAAAAAAAAACAAAGCACAGAGAAGTTAGCATGTGCTGTGCCAGCTGTTGAGGGGTACAGCCAGGTGTGGAAGGCTCATAGAGCTGCTTTCTTTGTTCAGTGATATTCTGCATAAGGAAAAACCAGTGAGGTAGACACCTTCTTTATGTCCTTGTAGGCAAGCCCAAACTCTTGACATTGTGGTGCCACGTTGTCGTCTACAAAGCTGATTGATGCTTGAGAACCACACAGACATTTTATTTTAAAGAAACAAATCATAGACATTTTAAGTTTGTTTGCAGTTTTGTTTGGGCTGCATTCATAGCCGTCCTGGGGTGCACACATTTTTGTGCTGCAGCCTTCCCATGGTGACTTTTAAGCCAGATCATAGCTCATCAGAACTCGGATAGTTTCTCTTGCAGCCTTTGCCTTATCCTCTATATTCTGGATGAAAAAATGCCACAAAGGGACTTCTGTGTGTATCTGGTAACAGATTTAAAAGTCATGTAGGCAGATGATTTGTGTGTATAGTTAATGTCCTGCAGAGTAATCTGCTTTTGTTCTTTAGGAAATGTAAAGTATTTATCCATTTAATAACACCCACAAACCAAAATGGCCACAAGTCAAAATCTTTCCATGGGGGAGATTTTCATCACAGTTAAATTGAGTCTGTTTAAGCTTGGGTTACTGATATCAGGCTGTTGCAAGGTACTGACACAATCTAAATTGCCAATAAATATTGTTGTATGAGTGATTAAATGTTTATGCTATCGAGGGTCTATAGTAGTTTAAAGTTAGTGGCGGTGTGCCAGCTGCAGGAAACTGTTTCACGTTTCTGACTTCTGAGGTGTTGTCTCTGGTTGACAAAGTCTCATGAAGTTAACTAGAATGTTGCTGATGTCTTCATTATGTTTTAGTCTGTTTTTTTGCCCCTGTATAAAGCAAAAGCAATACCATGGCGTCCGAGGACCCTGAGTTTAGATTCCCATGAGACTTCTTTATTTGACGTGATGGTGACCCACACTGTAGAACTGGATTGATAGCACTTTAAATAAAATGTGTGCGCAGGAGAGTGTGTTTTGTAAGCTGTCAAGAAGTAATTGCTTTACTCTAGCGTTTAAGTCTCACAATTAGCCTTTGAACTGGCGACCAAGTGGGACTGTCCTGCGGGAATTAGGTTGAAGTGTACTAGTTCAGCTGCTCAGGATCTTGTAATGTCCCCAAAGCTCATTTGTAGTTCTTGTGGTTGTCTGAAAGTAGGTAATAAAAGAATGTCATCAGAGCCCATCTTTTCTTATAGCAGCTATCTCTTCCTGGTAGCCAGGATGTTTGCCAACCTCCAGACCTGAGTACCAAGCAGCAACAGTGGTCTGGACTCATGTTTAGCAACTCTACCAAACAAAGTTCTACTCCCACAAAATCTCTCTGCAGATTTGGGCCTTTCTTTTCTTTCCTTTCTCCCTTCCTTCCTTTCTCCCTTTCTTCCTCTCTCCCTCCTTCACTTCCCCTCCCTCCCTTCCTTTCCAGCAATAATGAAAAAATGTAGAAACCAAACAAAGATTCACTACTCTCTTAAACTTCTAGGGAACAACTTAAAAGATCTTTTATTACAATATTTCCTTATGTGGAATTTCTTCAGCCTGGAAACTCATCCCCTTGTTATCATACTAACCCAGAACCTTCTACTTCAAAGTCAAGGGACTGTGTCATTCCAAACAAATGAAGGACTTACTTTGAAGCAAATCCTGCATTTTTTTTGAATACCGAAGTATCTTTCAAATATTTCTTCCTGCTTTGAATAGCAGATTTTTGTATTTGATAAATGCCAACATAATTATGATGAATAAAATGCAAATTTACTGAACATTTAAGCTATCATAGTAGGGTTTTGTCATTCTGTTCTTTTTCAATCAACTAATATTAAAGTATAATTACTATTGTGTGTGGGTTTGAAAATGTTTAAAAATTTTCAATGTTTTGAGAAGAGTGCTAATTTTTCCTGAGATACTGCCTTAACTCCACCCACCTCAGAGCTAACAGGAAGCCAAATGGTGTCAGTTTGAATGGAGTTCTTGGCCTGGGTTCTGGACTAATATTTGGGGTTTTTGTGTCTGAGTTATGTTTTGAGAAAGGATTGAGCTAAAATCAGAGGCAGGGTAAAACATGAGCTAAGAAATCAACAGATAAATGAGTGGTTGGTACCAAAAGAGGAAATGGGTTCTTAAAGGGAGGCGAGTTGGGCTTCTAACACTACTCACAAATTCGTAAATATTTAGAAGTTAAGAGAGAATGGAGTACTCATCCAAAGTGAAGGTCCCATCTCAGCAGATTCCTGTAGACTTCAGATGCATCCCACAGTAACTAAAGAGGCAAGAGAAGTGATCGAAGAAGGAATGGGAATGAAAACAGTATTTCCACAGTTTCCATTTTTTTTTGTTGTTGTTGCTTAACAGCTTTAGTAAGGTCTAATCTGTATGGCACAAATTTACCTATCAGATAAGCTGAAGGTAGTAAGCCTGTGGAAGGGCCCTCCCTGGACAAGTGCCCTTGAATGGATAACAGAGGAGGCCAAGCAAGCCACAGAGAGTCATTCACTAAGGAGTATTCCTCCGTGGCCTGTGCTTCAGTTCCTGTCTCCAGGAATTCCTGCCTCTGGGAATTCCTGCCCTGTCTTCCCTTCACAACGGGCTGTGACTGGGATGCGTCAACTGAAACAAACTCTTTCCTCCTCAAGTTGTTTTCAGCCATTGTGTTTATCACAACAGTAGAGAGCCTAGCTAAGACACTTAAAGGTGAAAGGAGATAATGAGAAGCAGAGAATTGTCTTCTGACCGCGCATGAAGGCTGTGGCACATGTGACCCCAGCAGGGATGAGTCGAGCATCATCGACATCCCTCTTCCTGCCTTCTTACTGTGGATGCAGTGAGACTATTGTCTCGGTCTCTTAACACTGTGACTTCCCTGGGATGAAGAACGTACCTGTCAACTGTGAAACAAAATAAATCCTTTCATTTGCTTTCAGGAGGTATTTTGTCAAAATAACAAGAAATGACAGTAACTAATAAAAGTTGGTATGAAAAGTAGATTCATGACTGTGATAAACTTGGCTGTATGGAATTGGGTCTTGGATTGTTTAGGGGAAGAGTTTGAAACTTGTAGCTAGAAGACCCTAGAATTCTGCAAGCAGATCTTAATGGGACATGGTTAGCCTGGAAGGTGCACAGAGGCTGATGCAACTGTGGTCCAAGGAGGCAGGGAATATATCAAGTTAATAAGAGAACTTGGAAATGTAGTATGTGTCAAACAAGTCTCCCAGGCATGATAGATGTATGACTGAGAGAATAATAGAGGCTTGTCCCAAGGTCCCAGAAGGCCACTGAAACCAAGCCATGTGTGACGGGGTTAGATTCCCTGCAAGGAAGCTCTGAGAATTCAGTGTGTGAAGCTGTAAAAATGAACGCCAAGTTTCTATGGAGACCCTGGGATGTTAGAGATGCCAGGATCACAGGATGTCTGCCCGAGAAAGCTGCACATACAGAGTGGAAGGATGCAAAGTGAGGTGTGTGTGTGTGTGTGTGGCAGGGCTGGAGCAGAATGAGACTGGATGATCTGAAGCAAGATTACTCCTTTATGATGCTGGACATGAAGCTGCAGGGTTTGTGTTTGCCCTTGTGGGTGTCAGTCTTGTTTTGTCCCTATCTTTACTTTCTATGCCCCAAGTCTTTATTTTCTGGAATAAGAGTGTCTGTGCTGTGCCATTTTATGTTGGAAGTATCTAGCTTTTTAAAAAATGTTATTAAGGCTCACAGTTAAGAGACTGCCTTTGTTTCATAGAGACTCTGCATTTAAACTTTTGACACTGTGGAAACTGTGAAGACCAAGGGGATATTTGAAGTTGGTCTGAACACATTTTGTGTCTTGAGATGGCCACGAGCTTATGGGGACAAGGAGTAGGAAGTTATGGCTTAAGAGGGATTATGTTTGGGTATGACGTTGATACCACTGTCAACTTAACAGGATCTATATTCAAGCAGGAGAAAAAAAAAATCTCGGGGCAACTCCATAAGAAATTGTCTAGGTGAGGTTAATTGGTGGTGGGAAGACCAAAGCCTAACTGTGGGGGGCACCGTTTCATAGAGTCCAGGACTGAGTGAAAAGGTGTAAGTGAATTGTTCATCAGCACTCAGATTTCTCCTTTCTGATTACGGGTTCTAGCTCCTGGACCACGAATTTGCTGCCACTATGCTTGACTTTGCTCTCGAACTGTGAGCCAAAGTAAACCCTCACGCAATGGATTTTGTCATAGCAGTGAGAAAAGTAATGAATACAGTCACCAAGCCTTGCTCTTGCAACACTGTTTGGTACTAGCCACTACTGGCTGGGCATTAAAGCCTTTTGATTAGGCAGGTTAATGAAAGTGAAGTAAAACGTCATTGTTTAAGGTTCTCTCTACTTGGTAATATTAAGAATCCTAGTCAATTGTGTACCTGCATTTGTGAAATGAACATTTGAAATTTATCGCCACCTTTTCATTGGATTATGTAAGCTCTTTACCAAATAATTCTTTGTATGGTTTTTCAGAAGTTCTAAGCTATCTTCACCCTTTAAATTTAGGTGCTGTGGCGTAAAGTCTCCAATCACGAGGCTAGGAATAACATGAAAAATATTCAACTACTCTGAATGACCAATTTGAGTCATAAAGGGTCTTGATATGACCCCTCATAGAGCTTAACTACAACTTTTTTTTGCTGGAAAATATGGGAATATTATCATATTTTCTACAATTAGTACCACTATTCTAGTATGTGAATTTTGTACAAGAGTTCCATTAGGTACTGTCAAGTACTTCAAGAGAATCAGAAATTGAGGAATGAGGAGTCCTAAAGATGTCAGTGTGAAAACAAAAGAAAACAGCCTGGAGTTTCCCCAGTGGACACTGGGGGCTTCTAGGTGTTGTACGCATGTATGCATATGTGTATCTGGGTGCAGGTGTGCTTAACCTTGTGTGATGGCCAGAGGTTGAGGTCAGGATGTCTTTTTAAATTGCTTCTCCTCTGACTTTGTGTGTGTATGTGTGTGTGTGTTTCCTACTTAGCCTCTGAAGCCAGCCCTTTTGGTTGGAATGACTGGTCAAGTGTGACCCTGTGATCGACCTGTCTTTGTTCCCCAGTTCTGGGGTTATTGTCATGCGCTGCCATGCCCTGATTTGTCTATGTGAGCTTTGGGGATCTGATCTAAGATCTTCATAACTGTGCAATAAGCATTTGACCCACTGAGCCATCTCTCTGGTTTCTGTTAGGAGTTTTAATCTATGCAGGCAGGTATGGAGGATCATCTTGGATTTGAGGATTTCTCTGAGACATTGGATCCAGCTCTTAAGAGACCAGTGTGGGAATCTCTCAAAATGTTCCTGTATGTACTTCCCACAGCCTAAGGGATCTGTTGAAAGAAAATAAACTGATAGTCTTCTAAAAGCCCCTTGGTGATTCTAATGACATCAACTTTTGAGAAACCCTATAGGGGACACACTGTTGCTTTGAGTATGAGTGTACCCAGTTTGGAATGAGCTACATATAAGTACATACTGTGTTAGCTTTTGCAAAGATGGTTTTGTCTTCTTGAACAAAAGTAGAAGGATGACAGTCTCATCTTTGGAACATTCTTTTAAACATGTGATCAGGTTTAATGTCAATTACTCTTCCAGGTGGAGTTCATTCTATTTTTTTTAAGTGAGAAACCAAGGCTCAAAGTTAGGGAATAGCTCACTGTATCACAGTAAGAAGAGAGTCCCTCATTCTCAGAAAATTAGCATTCTTCCTGTGAAAGGCTTGAGAGCTTTTCTGATGCAGGGTGAGCCTTCCCCAACAGGAAGACTGGAAAAGATCCTTCTAAGTCAGCACAGTGTATGGACCCAGAGAACATTGAAACGCTTACTCCCAATTCTTCAGATAGTTCCTTCCTGAGATACAGTTACTTTTGGTATGATTCTAACAAGGTTGCTTATCTGGCTTCTCGGTTGTCAGGTTAGAAACAGACAATAAGAAAAGAGAGACAAGCGGCTCACAGAAGGCATATTACTACATTAAACCAGCAGAGTTAGAGCCCTCTTATCTCGGTGGAGAAAGGGACATGGCTTCCTCCTCTGAAAAGCTAGTGGGCTGGGCCAGTTAATCTCCACATGGTCCCTTACAGCTCTAAAATTCATGTGTTCAAGAGAAAAGCTATAAAAAGCTGGAGAAAACCATTCAAGAATGAAAAACCAAGAAATCCGGGCCTGGTTTGGGGGAAATGTTCCTAGCCTCACTCTTGAGGGTGGGGTTGAGGCACACACAGTGTGGTACCTGACTGTTGAGCGCATGATGCTGCGTCGTTAGCTGGGTTTGTTTTATGGATGCCTTTTCAGAAGGTGAGAAAGCACACAAGTTACTTTAGAAAGATTGCGCTTAAAAATACTCACCAAAATTTTGCAGTTTAAATATCTACTGCTTGTAAAAAAAAAATCCTTTGAAGGACCATTTCCCTGATACAATCTTTATTTTGTCTTCTTTTCCTCTTTGACAAGTCTTTGTATTGCTTTATGTTAACTCAAAGTGCAGACTGCACTTTTTACTTTTGGTAAGATTTCTAGTCCTTCTTACTGTGTGTCCTGTTGAACTTGAACCCAGACTTTTAAACTAGTCTTCCTATATGGTTTTATGGTCACAGATAAGAGATTGCTAATTCCTTGGGGACAAGGACTGAGTTGCCTTTTGCTTGGTTTCCATTAAACGTTCCTAAATAAATGGATCTTAGATAAATACTTGAGTTAAGGAATCAGTGAAAAAAAATCAGCTGCAAAAAATAAATATTTATAAAAAGAGATCTCCTTTGCCATGTTCTAAGCCCTGAAGATTTGTCTCTTTCATATCAGTACTTGTGACTTCTTTACTTCTCCATTCCCATCATCTTAAACCTGTCTCTACCCCCTGGACTCAAGCATGCTTTCCTAATATTAAACTGCCTTCACCTTCCTTGGATTAACCTCCTTCAGGGTCGTTACGAACTATTCCTTTAGTTTGTTTTAAAGTTCTATAAGTTTTGTCACAGATTTTTCACATTTCAACCCCTTAGTTGGCTTTCTTTGACTTTAGCATGATACCCGAGACAGTCAGTTTAGAAAAGTAAGGTTTTTTTTGGGGGGGGGGCAACCGTTCTGGGGGTTTCTTAAATGCATTGTTTTTGGTTTCCTGCATTTTTGGGAGGAGAGCAGAGAAAGCCCTCACCCTGCAGGTGCAAGCTAAAGAGAGAGAAAGGGGCGGGACCCACATATAGCCTTCAAGGGCACACCCTCAGTGACTTAAGATGTCCCACTAGACTCTACCTCTAGAAGGTTCTGCCTTCCCATAACAGCACCATGTGCTGGGAACCAACCATTTAACACATGTGCCTTTTGGGTACAAAATTACAAGCATAATAGTACCTATTATAACTACATTTTAAATGGTTAAAATATAAATCCCATGATGGCAGAGCATATAATCTTTTTTCTCTGTGTTAGCATAGTGCTTGGATCACAGTATGCTCTGTGTAAACATCAGTGGAAATGATGGACCTGATCTGTAGGTAATTTTTGATGATTGGGCCCTGTCTAGAGCTTGATGTTAAGGTATAATAACATCATAAAATGATTGTATGGCTTTTTATCTACTTGTTTAATCTATGCTTCGAGAAAGAAACCTTTAACTTCATTTTTAATTGTGGTAAAACACACTGTGTAAAATTTACCATTTTGAGTCTTTTAAGCATCTAATTTATCAGTGTTAGCTGCATTTAAACTGCAGAGTAGATCTTTAGAACTTTTCCAACTTAAGAACCTGACGCTCTGCACTTACAAGTGGCACTTCAGTTCACCTTTCCCCTTCCAGGCTCCTGGCAGCCTCTTCCTTGATTTGGATTGCTTGAGGTACTTCATAAATATAAACACGTACATTATTTGTCTTTTTGTTTGTTGAAGGATTATATCACTTAAATGTATTATACTCAAAGGTCATCTATGCCACAACATGTGGAAAGGACCTAGTTCCTTCAGGGCGTAAATGAGTGTAACATTATAGATGTGCTTACACTTTCTTTAACCATTTGTAACCATTTCTCAGTGGAGGAACATTGGGATAACTCTCACCTCTTGGCTGTTGTAAGTAATGCTGAAATGAAAACATGTCAATTAGTTTGCTCACACACACACACACACACACACACACACACACACACACAAAGTTACAAGAGATCTTTATGTATTTTGGGTATTAGGTACTTATCAGGTGGATAAGTAATCACAAATTCGTTTTATTTATGTTTTATTTCTTCTATTCCATCAATGGCCATTTCATCCTCTTGATTGCTTTATTTGAGGCATAGACATAAAGTGATATGTTGCCCCATTTCTCCATCTTACTTCTGTTGCCTGTGCTTTTGGTGTCATAAATTGTGATATTTTGTTTGTGCTCTAACAAAGAAAGCTTGCCTGAAGATCAGAGGGCAGCAGTAGCCACTAGTTAACCATAGAGGTTTGGCGGTCTGTATAGAAAGACAGTAAGTGGTATGGCTGGGTGAACAGAGGAATATAAGGTGGGAGGAGACAGGAACATGCCTCCTTTTCTCAGCTAAGATGTTAGCAAGGCAAGAATTGGCTGTGGCTTGCTCTTTTGTGTCTCTGATCTTTGAACATTTACCTCGATGTCTGGATCTGGGTTTTTTTTTTTTATTATCAAGACCAAATAGAACTCGCACAACAATAAATGAAACCATTGCCAAACCCACTGTGATGAAGCTTTCCTCCCATGTTTTTCTAAGACTTTTACAGTCTTAGGTTTTGAGACAGTTTGAATTGATTTTTGCACATGATGTAACAAAAGGATCCATCCGTCTTTGTTCTATTGCATATAGATATTCATTTTCCTTAATGTTGGTTGTTGACAAGACTATCCTTTTGCTGGCAGTTGTGAAAAAAAATCATTTGGCTGTTCGTTAGTGCACAGAGCTTGTTTATAGACTCTGCATTTGCTTCTTTTGGTCCGTAAGCCTGTCTTTCTGCCAGTGATATACTATTTTGACTATGGCATCTTTGTAGCTATTTTTGAAACAAGGAAATATGGAAGCATCCTGCTTTGTTCCTTTTCAATATTAATTTGTGTATTTGATATGCACACTAAGACTTGACATGAATGCATTTTTCTGTATCTGCAAAGTACATCAATGAGATTTTGACAGATGTTGCATATAACATGATTATTGCTGTTACAGTATAATTTTAGCAAGATTAGCTTTTCCAGTACATGGATATATGGGATGTCCTTTTTATTTATTTGTGTCAATTTTAATTTGTTTCAGTAGTGTTTTGTGGTCTGAAGTATACAAGCCTTTTGGCTCCTTGACTAAATTTATTTCAGACTATTTCATTAGTTTTTATTGTCCGTGTAAACAGAGCAGGTTTTGAAATGTACTCCCAGATTGTTCATAAATAGTATATAAAAATGGAAATGATTTTTACATGTTGATTTCGTATTCTGAGACTCTTTTGAATTTATTATCTGTAATAGGATTTTATTAAGAGGCAAACTTTCAAGAGCTTCTGGATGTAAGATTATGTTGTCTCTGAACAGAGAGAGTTAGACTTTCTTTTCCAACTTGCAATGCTATTTATTTGCTTAGTCTAATTTCTCTGGACGGGACAAATGGAACATCCTGTGTTGAGTGGAAGTGGTAAGACAAGGCGTTCTTTCCTTGTTTCTAATCACAGGGAGAAAATAACTCGCAGTCTTTCAATAGTAACCGTTGTTATGATGTGAATGTAAATGTCCTTATAGACTCCTGTGTTGAAGATGTTGGCCCAGATGTTTATTCCATTGGGAGGTGATTGAATCTTGAGGGTGCTAATCCTATCAGTGGATTAATCCCTTGATAAATCATAGCAAAATGGGTTATTAGGAGTAGGGCCTAGCTGGAGGAAGTTACTGGGGTGTATGTGTGCTATTAAAGGTGATATCTTGTCCCTGGACTCTCTCTTCCAAAATCAGTCAGTCAGTCAGTCAGTCTCTCTTTCTTTCCACTTCTCTCTCGTTCCTCACCCACAATCATGGCTTCCATGATGTCAACAACTTGTTCTTGTATGCTCTTCCCCCATGATGCTCTGTCTCATTGTGACTCAGAAACAAGAGATGGCTCTTGATGGGCTGAAACTATTAATCCAAATAAATCTGTATTTTATTTTATTGTCTTGGACATTAGTAATATTTGTGACCTCTTCATATACGACTGAAGGCATAAGTCACAAAACAATCCCACACCACTTTGGAATTATGGTTAATAAAAGGGTTATTTATTTAAGGGGAAAAAACTTACAGATCACTGTCCCAGACAACATCCCTCTGTGTGATCAGGAAGGAAGTCTAACAGCAGGAAGCCGGAAGCAAGAGAGAGAGGGTGTGGGCTACCACTGCTTTTTAAAGCAAAAGAGACCACGCCCAAGTGGGCTGGTATCTTAAAGGCTATTGACTGAAGGATTGGAAGAAGCTCCCAGCAGCATACGACATTTATTATATTGTGGGGGTGTTTTTCTACTTCTACTTTTGAGTGTGTGTGTGTGTGTTTATGTATGTGTATGATCATAAAAAGTTGTTGGATCTGTTAAAAAGCCTTTTCTGCACTAAGTAAGAAGATTGTCTGGTGGTTTGGGCCTTTCATGTTATTAATGTGCTGTGTTACAGTGATTGATTTTCATAAGTTGAACCATCCTTGCTTTCCAGGAATGAATATTACAGTCCTATTACTATGTTAATTGAATCTAGCTTGTTAGTAATTTGTTGAGATCATCCCATCAATATTCATGAAGGACATAGCTTAGGTATTTTTTCACTTAGTATGTTTTGACAATATGTAAAGATATATCAGTGAAACGATCTTGTTCCAGAACTTTGAAAAATATTTTCAGTTTATTTCCGTTTTGCTCATCTACCTACACAGTATACTGATTTGGGGAAATTAATATTTGCCTTATACATTGCAATTAGCATGAATTTTACATTCTCCATCACCTGACATAAATATGGTGACTGTCAGTGTTTGCCCAGTGAGTGTTCTTTGACTTTTTAATGGGATGTGTTTTACTTTAGATACCTATGAGCAACACACAAGAAAACAACTTCAAGTGGGGAAGCTATCCTTTGCCTCCCAGTTTCAGAGGATTCAGTCCATGGTGATTTGGGCACTGGTACTTGGGCAGAACATCATGTCAGTGGGAATATGGTTGGAAGGTTCTTCACTTTATGCTGTACTGGAGACAGAGAGCAAGGAAAAGGGTAGACTAGGGGCCAGGTATAACCTTCAAAATTACGTCCCCAGGAACCTACTTCCTCCAAGGAGGCCCCACCTACTAAAGTTTCCAGAACTTCCCATAGGCTGGGGACTCTTTGCTCAACACAGGAGACTGTGGTTGACACTTTGCCTTCAAAGCACAGTGGGAAAGATGTGTGCTAAGCTTTGAATTCGAGGTTTTGAGCATGCCGAGCAAGCACCTATCAACCCTTTAATTTCATACCCCTGGCACAGTCTTTAACTTTTTATGATTTTATATTTGTGTTTATTTCAGTTTGCGCCACTGAATATTTAAGAAGACACCCTGAGAGTATTTGTTGGTGGTAGGCTGTTTACTTATGTGATGTTATCAGTGCCCCAGGTTTAATCTTCTCTTTTGTGGAGAGCTCTACTGGAGGGTTAGCCAGGTGCCATTTTATGACATTTTCTAACACCAAACTTAACCTTTTTGTTTGGATTATTTTTCTTAAATTTAGTAGACCTTTTCCATCTCTTGATTTTCCCCCAGATGTTACTTTGATCAATGGTTTCTCCATTGTAAGTTCTTTACTGTCCTTTCTTTCTTTCAGAATAAACTTTAGTGGCTTTTAGAGTTTCCTACCTCTATCTATGAATTCTGTTGTTTCTCATGAAACCCTGACACAAATTAACTATTCAAGTGGAATTATTTTCTTACACTCCTTGTCTATTTCCAAACATTCCTTGTAGCATGAATTTATTTTGAAACAAATTTCTAATGCTTTGGCCCATGCTGTCATTGAACTCCCCTGGGAGCCTAACTGATATTGAACTGATAGCTTCCTGTCTTAAATTTCTGATTTCTGGGATTAGAGGTATGCTCTATCATGCCTATAATCCCTACTCTCTTGTTTTTTATCCTCTTATGTTTGAACTTTGTTTAAATTTTTATTTACATAAAAATATTATTTTCCATATAACAAAATTATTCCAATTATCCTTGGCTCAAATTGACCACCTCTTTGGGTCATTTCCTTTTTGTTGTTGTTGTGAATTAGATGATTTTCAACTCTTGTGTTACAAAAGATTTATTCATTTTTATGTTATGGTAGTTAGAATGTAATTGGCCCCAATAAACTCATAGGAATGACATTATTAGGAGGTGTGGCTTTGTCGAAGTAGGTGTGGTCCTGTTGCACAAAGTGTGTCACTACAGACGTGGGCTTTGAGGGTTCATATATGCTCAAGCCATTCCCATTGACTCAGACCACTTCTTGTTGCCTTCTGATCAAGATGTAACCAACACCCTGTCTGCCTACATGCTGTCACACTCCCTGATGATAATGGACTCAACCTCTGAAACTGTAAGAGAGCCACCACAATTAAATGTTTTCCTTTATAAAAGTTGCCATGGTCATGATGTCTCTACACAGCAATAGAAACCCTAACTAAGACAATTTATTTTTATTATGTGTATGAGTGTTTTGGCTGTATGTATATCCGTGTACATATGTGCACTGTGTATATACTTAGTATACAAAGAAGGCGAGAAGAGGGAGTTGATCCTCTGGAAACTAGAGTTACAGATAGTTGTCAGCTGTCATCTGTGTGCTGGGAACTGAACCTGGACCTTCTGAAAGGATCAGTACCTGCTCTTAACCAATGAGCCATCTTTCCAGCCCTGACTCATGCCTTATAATTGCAAGAGGTAGTTTTTCTCCTGTGTGAGAGAAGGTCAGGGAGAGGCTGATGCCCCAGGGCAAACACAGCTGTAGTTTTGTTTTAGGGATGGCTGATTTATTCATGGTGTTTGTTTCAGTATTTTGAAATATAGAGTAAGTAAAAATGTATGCATAAAATATGGACCTGTGCTGGCAGTGTTTTAAATCAAGAATTCTAATCAGTTCATTCTTGTGCTATTGCAGAGAAACCAAGTCACAAAAGCCCCTGTAAAAAACAACAAACACACTCCCAAACAAAACCAGCAACCCGTTTCCATCTTCCCAGGTAGACATCAATGTCTGCAGAGCCAGAGGCTTGATGTTGTCTTATTTTTATTTCTCCACCATGCCTTGTATTGTACTAGAAGCCAAGAAATTTGAGATTTTGAAGAATGGAGATATGATTATGTTCCAGTCAGTTATGGGATGAATTCGTGCTGTACTGGCTGGTTTTGTGTGTCAACCTGACACAAGCTAGAGTCGCCAGAGAGGAAGGAGCTTAGTTGAGGAAATGCCTCCATGAGATTCAGCTGTAAGGCATTTTCTCAATTGGCAATCAATGTGGGAGGGCCCAGCCCCAGCCCATTGTGGGTGGTTCAATCCCTGGTTCTACAAGAAGGCAGGCTGAGCAATCTATGAGTAGTAAGCCAGTAAGCAGCCCCCACACCATGGCCTCTGCATCAGCCCCTGCCTCTAGGTCCCTGCTTGAGTTCCTATGCTGACTTCCTTCAGTGGTGAACAGCAATGTGGAAGTGTGAGCTAAATAAGCCTTTCCTCCCCAACTTGCCTCATGGTTGTGGTATTTCATCACAGCAATCGAAACCCCGACTAAGACGCATGCAGACAGAATTTTATTTCATCTTCTCTTTAATTTCATCCTTTTAACGGTTACCTGATTTTTTTTTTTCTGAGAGATGGAGACTTCTGAAAATGAGAAGTTTGAGCTGTACGACTTCTCTTTTCAAAGTTCCTTAGTGTCACATGTCTTTATATATTATGCTGAAAACAGAGTCTTAGATTTCCCAGGTAAGTACTAAATAACTACAGGGGACAGCTGCGACAGGATAATTCAGAGTCCAGGACTTGAAACTCAGAGCAGTGAGTGCCTGCCTACCGGGCAGGCCTCAGGGTCCCCTGTAAGGGAGCCCAGGCACCTTCAGCCCTGACTTGAAACTCCTAAGAATGGAATAAATTTCATGTTCATGAGATACTGCTAAGAGATCAGAAATTGAAGCGTTTTCTTGAAGGAATGAAACAAAATGAAAAGTGTCCAGGCATGGTGGTACAAGCCTTTAATTCCAGCACTTGGGAGGCAGAGGGAGGTAACTCAGCAGAGCAAGTTCCAGGACAGCCAGGGCTACACAGAGAAACCCAGGGCTACACAGAGAAACCCAAAATAAGATAGAAGGAAAGAAAGTTGAAAGGGAGAACTGAGTCAATTAGAAAAAAATGTTAGTCCTTGGGCTTATTAGATATAGGCTGATGGGATCAAAACATTATGTGCAGCTTTGTTTTAAGACTTGAGGTCTGATGCACACACACACACACACACACACACACACACACATGCACACACACACATATGCTCGCATATTTATGTTAGCTTTATATCTTCTTACATGTACTTTTGTCTTAATTTAGGATCTTTAAGATAGGAAGCACCCATCCTAATAACCCTTAAAGTTATTAGGAGAGACAGGAGAGACAAAAGATGGAAATACTTTATTACTCACAGGCCAACAAGAACATATGGATACCTGCAGGACACACATGGTGGCCAGGGAGTAGAGAGAGAGGGATATGGGACGTGTGGGATAATGCATTTAATGGATCCAAAGAGACTGTTTTTTTTTTTTTTTTTTTTAAAATAGAGGTTCTGTGATGGGAACTCTTTTCTGCAGTGGATTTATAAAGGTTCCGCTATGCAAGCTGTAACTGCCACATAGGGAAGTGGCTACTGGGAAGCAGTTATATGAGGCAGATATCTGGATTGGCCACCTTGAGGAACTGGGAATGTAGTCAAGGGCCCCTGGCTTCTGTTACGAGAAAGTCCAGCATGTTTGGAGTGGTTGACAGGGCAATAGAAAGTTATAAGAATTTTCTACAAGGTTCTTCTCCTTTCGGTACACACGAGCAAAAACATTCTGACACATCTAGACCTCTCATCTGTCTTGAGCAACCTCTGAGTCATCTCTGGATCTTTCTTTCATGTTTTTCACTTCTCCCCAAGTTTTATTAAATGTTCAGTGTGCTGCTTAAATAATAAACTGTCACATAATCTTTCTTTAACACCCAGGGTAGGATCTGTCATTTTCAAATCCATATCCTCTTCATCCCTGTAGTCATTGTGTGTGTGTATGTGTTATGCGTGTCTTATATGTGTGTGCACATATATTATAGATGCTCCTGAAAGAGAAGGAGTTGACATAAACCCTTCTGAGCCTCTGTTTGAAACGCAGTATCAGACAGGAAAGATAGAGTGCAAATGCATGGAATGATTAGGGGGTTTATTCCATCAGTGCAGATTTATGCGAAAATTTGTGTTGTTTTATTTGTATAGTAATCAAGAGGAGGAGCCAAGCTGGTTTAAGAAACTTCAGAGGCAATCAGTGTGTAAGACGTTTGCAGCCACATCCAGCTCTGTCCAGCTTGATTTTCTCTTTCCATCACTACGCCCGTTCCTCAGTGGCATCTGTCTATCCCCCTCTTTGCCTGGCATCAAGAAAGCTACCCAGACGAATAGTTGAAAATGGCAGCCTTTTAAAATGTGCTTACTTAATGTAGCTGTTACAGTATTTTTAATAGCTTGTTCCCTAACTAATACAGTAGCTCCGAGAGTAGGAAACGTTTGCTTAAAATTAAAATCATGGCAAGTAAGAGTGCATGCGGTTACTGTTAAGCGTTCAGCTGACAGAGTCACTTAATGGGCTCCTCAGTCAGTTTAATTTGTCACCATTTGGCAGAAAATACCACACGAATGTATCTTGTCACGTAATTGAGCGGAACACACAAATGTCACAGGATTGGATTGGGTTGCACAATTTTATTCCAATAGACATGTGCAGGCGTGAGTTTTTTTTTTTGAAAGTGGAAGAAAAAAATAAAGCAAGACCTGCATTTTTTTTCTAATCAGTGTCATCTTCCAGGAAGTTTGAATATGTTTCCAGTAAAACATGTCGAAAGGTCCCAGAGAAAAAGCACAGTTAATAGACCCTGCAGACGAGCCACTTGGGACCTCTGTGTCAAGAGATAAGGGCGGAGGACAGTGAGTGTGACGCTGTTTTAAGTCAGTTAGGAAAGGAGTCATGCAATTTAACAATGCAATTGGGATCTAATGGTTGCAGAAGCCTGGCAGTAGTTTAAATATCACCTGACCGGCATGGCAGAGGCTGGCCTGGGAAAGGTCCACGGTGTCTTACTCTTTCCTTTTTCCAGGTGTGAAATTGTATGTGTAAGTCTCTAGCATAATATCCATGTGTACTACTAAGTCCTTATCATTGAAGAAATCAATGGATGAACAAGTTAGAAAGGAAGAGTAGCAACTGCAAATCTTCCCCGAACGACTGCTTCTTATGTACTGAAGACGAAGGTGCTCAGAACAAAATCAGGATTTGAATATTGTTCTTCCTATGTGATGGAGAAGAAAATGGAGCCTTTGGGAGATTATGTTCAAGGTTGCTCAGCGTACAAGTACATCAGAGCCTGGATTTGAGTGTATGTGTGCTTATGTGTAAAGGTTTGAAGACAACCTTGAGTGTCCTTTCTCAGATGTCACTCGCATTTCTTTTGTATTTAAAAGTTTTTATAAAATATTTTTTGATTTTGTCTTTCCCCGACAACAACTCCCAAATCCTACCCAACTTTCTACCCTCCCAACTAAATGATTCTCTCTCTCTCAAAATAGAAACAACAACAAAACAAAACAAAAACCAAAAATAAAGACATACAGGAAAAAAAAAGGAAAAAAAGGCAAAATATAACAAAAAGCCCACAATGAAACAAAGTAAGACAAGATACAGAGTTCCTTTTGCATTGGCTAACTATTCTTGGACGTGGGGCCAGCCCGGGAGTAAGGCTGATACACACAGTGGTACACTATTGGAAAAAACAGATTTCCCCTTCACCAGCAGGTGTCACTTGTAAATAGCTTCTTGGTTAGGGGCGAGACCTCGTGTCCACTAACCCTTCCCTGTCCGGGGATTTTGTCAAGTTTGAATCTTTACTAGTTCTATGCTGTGCTGTCACAGCCTGTGTGAGGTCACATGTGTGCAGTCCTGTTGTGTCTGGAAAATGCTGCTGTCTTGGAGTCACCCATCACCTCTGGCTCTTACCATCTTCCTGCCTCCTCTTCTGCAGAGGTTTCTGTGAGTTGATGGGAGGATGTGATGAAGACATCCCATTTAGGTCTGAGTGCTTGCTGCAAAATCTCTCACCCTTCGCATCTTGTGTTAGTCTCTGTGCTAATTAACGAGAAGTTTCTGTGATGTGGGCTGAACAAGGCACAGATGTGAAGGCCAGCCTAGTGTGGTCACCAGGGGTTCCTGGTAGAGAGTGGTTCTCCCAGGTCAGATGGGCTAGAAAGAAAGACTGAAAGGGGCAGAGGGAAAAATTCACTTTGCTATTTTTTTGAAGCAGGATCTCTCCCTGGCCTGGAGTTCATCAACTGGCTGTCCATTAATCCAACTATCTTTACTTTTCCTGTGATGGGATTACGAGTCTATACCACCGTGCCTGGCTGTCGCAAGAATTTAATTGTTCTTAATAATAAAAACCTGGAGTCAGATATAGGGGTTAATGCTGAAAGGTCAGAGAAGCAGTGCAGACAGCCACTGACCTCTAACCTCTACAGAATCCTCAGATGGGAGGGGCGAGCCTGTCTCTACGAGTCCTCAGACTGCATGCTCTGACTCAATCCTCAGACTTCATGGGAGCTCCTGTCTCTCCAGCCTTATAATCCTCTCTCTGCCCAGCTCCATCACTCCTGTCTCCACCCCCCTAGTGCTGGGATTAAAGGTGTGGGATCCCAAGTGCTGGGATTACTTTGTGTAAATTCTGTTTCTCTTTTAGACAGATTCAATCTTGTGTGGCCAGTGTGGCCTTGAACTCACAGAGATCCTTCTGCCTCTGTCTCTCAAGTGCTGGGATTAAAGGTGTGTGATACCACTGCCTGGCTTCTGTGACTAACTAGTGGCTTAGCTCTGCACTCTGGTCTTCAGGCAAGCTTTATTTGTTAGATCTTAAACAAAATATCAATATACCTGGTTTTTTAACTTTTTCTTTATGTGGTTTCTGGGGAGTGAATTCTGGTCCTGATGCTTCTATAAAAGCATTTTTACCAAGTCCAGTACCATTTCTGACTCTTTATACTCCCTAGATCCAAATTTTGAACCTCTAGAGTATACCAACAAAAATGCATTTAGCAAGACAGTGTCTTCTCTGCTGATTTATTTATTTATTTATTTATTTTTGTTTAGCGGTGGCTGATTTTAGGCAATCATGTCAGGCTGATCTTTCTGTTTCGATTCTCATTTCCATGGAGATGTGATGATTCTTAATCGTCTCTTAACCTTCAGCACTACATTTGCCATTGGGAACTGAAGAAACAGACCCTGGCTCAGGGCTTGGATTGATGTAGAATCTGATCTTGCCAGTGAGCATCCCACAGTCCTTGCCTTTCAGGGAGATGCGCTGATGTGCATGTAGCCTCCCTCCTGACAGTTTTATCTCTGGCAAAAGAGAAGAGAATAGCATTCAAAACCAAAGCCTCGGCTATTTTTCTTTCTGCTTTACATTTCAATGACTGTTGATTTTGTGGCTTGGGAAGACTGTGTTTAAAGAGGATACAGGATTAAAAAAAATCATGAAAGAAGAGTGAACGCACAGGCCGGGAGGACTGCTGGGTCTTTGTGCCGCCTTCCAGATTTTTCTGCATTTTGTTGTAGAACAATGCAAAGCATAGTTTAGGAAAGAGGAATTGGTATTTGTTCCAGAGATCCTTATTTACTTCTGGTCTCAGTAGTCACTTAACAGACAGATGTGCTGGGAAATTCAAGAGAGGAGAGGGAAGAGTCAGCCCACACACTGGCACTGTCGGGCTATTTGGTGGAACTGGAGAGAGCTACGTACTGGGAGGACCTGGCGGGAGGTGGGGGTGCAGGTTGGAAGGACTGCACTTGGAACGGATTCTTGAGCAAGGTCTTGAAGGTCGAGTGAGAGTTTTCCGGATTATAAAAGAGCAGCAGACTCTGTGATGACCACGCCCCTCTCCCCACGCCTTTGGTCTGCTTTTGTGTTTCTTGTATTTTCATATATCTTCTCTTTTCTTTCTTTTTCCTTTTATAAAAAGAGAAAAGACATCAGAAGATTAAAACTTCAATAAAATGTCCCCTTATCATTCTTGTTTTTTTTTATTCTCTGCTCTTTGAAAATTTCATATAGGAATACAGTATATCTTGGTTGTCTAGACTCCCATACTCTTCTTCCAGCTCCCACAAGGTCTTAACAGTGCAAATACAACAGTGTTTTGTTTTGTTTTACTCCGAGTGGAGTAAATATTTAGTAAAAAAGAGTTTTGTTCCACACAGAAAGAGATGAGGAAGTTTTTGCTTTCCTTTAGGGTTTGTATCTGGATGCAATCTGATTCCTGGTCTTCAAATGATTTGCTTAATTTGCTTTTCAAGTTAAGTGCCACGGCATAATGTTGTGGGATATTAGTTTAAAATGTCTTACATTCATTTGTGCATGAAATGTTTGTTTAACGATGCAAAGATTTATCGTATTCTTTTATGTTTCATTTGTTTAACTCTGTAAAGCTGTGTTACTTTGCCCGCTTAAAACACCTGATTGGGCTAATAAAGAGCTGAAGGGTCGATAGCAAGGCAGGAGAAGGGCAGGAGGGGCCAGACAGAGAGAATAAATAGGAGACGAAGAGATGGGGAGAAGTGAGAAAGAGGAGGAGAGGAGGATGCCAGTCACCTTGCAACACAGCCAGACATGGAGTAAGAAGTAAAGAAAGACAATAGTATAAAGAAAGGGAAAAGCCCAGAAGATAATATAATGTGAAGATGTGATAATTTAAGAAAAGCTGACTAGAAACAAGCCAAGCTAAGACCAGGCATTCAATAAATAAGAATAAGTCTCCGTGTATTTATATGGGAGCTGGGTGCTGGGTTCCTTAAGATCAAAGAGTAAAAAAACCAACCGCAGCCTAGAGCATCACACATGGCTGTCTTTCCTGTGAGACCCTCACGGGTTTCCCCACAGAGCTCCATTATAAACTCTCTGCTTTGCTAGTGATTTAAAACTCTCAGCGCACGGTCTGTTCGGGGTTTGAGATATTGTTTATACATAAGGAACCAGATGTTAACCTCTGCGGAGTCTATTAAATTGAGCCTACCCAGGAATGTCAGCCCTTGATATTTGGCTGGTGAGATGGCTCAGCAGGTACCTGTATTTGCCATACAACTCTAACAACTTGAGTTTGCTTCCCAGAACCCACACAAAAGCGGAAAGAAAGAAATGACTCCTGAGAGTGGCCGTGTCCCCTGACTTCCAGACGTGTGCCTGTACCACCACCCCACTAGTCATACACATTTTAAAAAGAATGCAACTTCGGGTATGTGTGAAGGAGTTGTGAAAGCGACTGCCAGAGGTCTCTAGAGTGGTGGCGAAGATCCCTGTGATACCACTGGCCTGGCCTTGGCTGTGATGTTACCCTGTCCAGGGTCTTTTTGCCTGTGTCAGGTGCTGTCCACTAGATGGAGCTAATTCTTGCCCTTGTAACTCCAGCCCCAGGTAAATCGATTTCGGTAGAAAACAGTTTGTGGAGCCACTGGCAGTGAAGCTATTTATCACTACTGCTTGAACTTTTTTTTTTGGAGCCCATTCTCTTTGGAGGGATATCTTGCTCAGCCTAGATATAGTGGAGACAGCCTTTGTGGTCCTGCCTCAGACTTTGTTGAAGCCATGGGAAGCCTTACTCTCTCTGAGGAGTGGATGGGGGATGGGGTGGGGGAAGGTAAAGGGGAGCGGGAGGAGGGGAGGGAATGGGCACTGGACTGCTATGTAAAATGGAAAAAGATTTTCTTTTTTTTAAAGAACGCAATATACAAACAACCCCCCCCCCAAAAAAAAAAAAAAACTCAGCTAATCAAATGTTTAGTGAACAGCCATGGACCACACCTCATGGGGATAAGCTAGGAGGGAGCCTTTGGTGAGCAAGGGAGGGCAGAGAACCTCTCTGTTTATCTGAGTCTGTGACACGGAGAAACTTGGCCTTAATGGTCACCCAGAAACTTTCTAGCGTACTCAGTCTTCTGGACTTCTAAACGTCCTTGTCATTCCAAAGAGATAGCTTTGTCATTAAACAATACCCTTTTTGTGAGAAGTCTTCCTGAGGAAATTCAGTAATGCAGGGGACAGCTTCTCTATGGATCCTGTTAGCTGGGCAGGTGTCCAGTAAGGCCTTTCACAGGGATGTCCTCCCTGGGCTGGCTCTTGGGTTGCTCCTCTTGTGAGTCTCCCTCTGGTGCTTTTTATGTGCATCGAACAAACATCTTGAAGGCAAACGTCAAGACTAGGCATGAGAAAGGCTCAATTTGTCACGTCGAGTACAGCTGTGTGTGGCATTGCAATTTGCATTTTAATGTCCCGCTTATTCCAGAAAAGTGGCGTTTTATAGATTTCCTGTATTATTCATGAATTTCAGTGCTTTGTAGTTTAAAAATAAAGGTCCAGGTAATCGCCAAGCAGAAGGGAAGTTAAACTCTGTCAAGTTTGCTCATTCCTTCCAGTTCTCCTCACCCCTTCGTCTGTTGAGGTCTTGCGTAACCCATCCCTGTGTTCTGTACTCAGATGTCAGGAAACACATACGTACAGAGAAGTTAAGTGATGCACCGCATCTGCTTCCCCATTGGCTTCAAATTTACAAGACATTCTACTTGGTTAAAGAAAGTTACTGAACTGCATGGAGAAATACGGGCAGATCTGCCGCAACAGGGAAGTGCTGGCTAGCAAAGTGGACATAGCCTCCTGGACAGCGGCCTGCCTGAGGTCTACTGGGATCTACAGTGTGGTAAAGGCTCCTGCCCGTTATTCTGATTGTTAGGGTGTGCGGAATTGATCAGGCTGAGTGAATTGACCAGGTATTAATCTGCCTCTATTCCAATTTATGCGAATATAGACTGTTCAGGCCATGGAGAAGGCTTATGTGTTGAGGAGGTCCCCTCTGCAGAAATGCCTGGGATGAGCAGTGTTTAAGATGGGAAACACTGTGAAAACACCCCACAGAAAGGCCACCTCCCTATCCTCACATGAATTTCAGGGCCAGGTGTGCCCTGCCCAGGGCGGCTTGGCAGGCAGCTCAGAGCTTGCTTTCTAGTTGAACTTGCTTTGGGATACAGTCTGGGCTCAGTTTCCAGTAGATGTAGGATGCAGTCTGAGGAGTAGTCAGAAATGAAAACATCAAGATCGTTCCAAGGACCATGTTAAAAAAACAAAACAAAACAATGAACTATGGAGATAATGAAAACTGATCACAAAACGGTAATGAAGACGAATTATGAAAATACTGAAAATTGATCAAAAAACAGAGGTTGGAGGAGGTCCTTGTGAGTCTTCTGCTGTTCTCAGACTGGAATGCTATCACATGGCCCATGGCGGAAGTGCAGGGTGCCATTCATACAACATTTGTTTAGTGCTAGGAACTGAGTCTTGTCTTGTATGGAGGTCGTGTGTGTGTGTGTGTGTGTGTGTGTGTGTGTGTGTGTGTGTGTGCATGTGTGCATGTTGGATGGGGGTGGGACCAACAGACTGACAGATTGGGGGTTTAAAAGTAACAACTGAAGTTATATCTAGGATTTTAAAAGTTCCAAAACTCCATTGACTTTTTCCTGAGAATACAGAGTGCAAATTGTCACCTTTTTTCTTTTTCAAACAAGGTCTCTCTATGCAGGTGGATTTGGCTGAGATGTCCCCCATAGGCTCAGGTGCTTGAATACCTGGTGCTCAGTTGGTGGCGCTGTTTGTCGAAGTTTTGGCAGCACACCCATGCTGGAGAAGTATTTTACTGGGGGCTGATTCTGAGGTTTCAAAAGCTACATACCATTCCTCATTTACTTGCTCTGTTTCTTGCTTGGGTTGGAGATGTGAGTGCTGCTCTGTTCCAGTCACCTTATCTGCTACCTGCTGTCACATTTCCCTGTCATGATGCTCTCTTCTCCTCTGTAAGTGCACATAAGCTTCTCCTTCCGTAAGAGTGCCCTGGTCATGATGTTTAATTAGAACAGCACAACAGGAACTAATACACTATATGTATCTCTTGGCTAGCCTGGAACTCCTTAAGTAGACCAGGAAGGTCTCAGATTTGCTATGAAAATCTGCTCCTTGCTTTCCAGTGCTCAGATCACAGGTACACTAGGCTCCTCTGTCACGATTTTGATTATGTAAATTCAATATTTGCATCTGTTGGAGTGATCAAACACATTTTGTTTCTGATTGCCTCTAAGTGATGTTTATGGGTCAAAGAAGTCTTTGCTACAGTTCTGTGTATTTTATTAAATAGGCAATTGATTAATTAATACATGCCACTAGTATTTATTTAATTCCTCTGTCATGCCAGCCATTGTAGTAGGATGTGGATTTCGTGCTGAGCAAGGGAAAGCATGGTTTCCATTTTAGTGCATCTTACCTTACTCTAGATCCAGATAGATAAGTAAGTTTCTGTAACTTAATGAGAGGATGTTCACGGAGTGCAGAAAGGTCACACGTGGAGACTAGAGTGTCTTTTTGGAGAGAGCCAGAATCCAAGGTGAGTTCCTGAAAGAGTAGATCTTAGTCAGAAGAGCGCCAGGCAATGCTCCAGGCAGAGGAACTGTCTGTGCAGTGGTGGGAGCCAGCGTCTTTTCCAGACTGGTTGGCAGAGTGCGTGCTGACGAATGGACTGGGAAATGATATAGTGTTGGTGCTGTAATGTCAAGTCATGTGTGCAGCACCACATGGTGTTCTAGATCAAGGCGAAGACTCAGTGGCCTTGTTTATGACCTAGTCTCTCAGAAAAGAAAATGGCCAAGGTTAACACTCATTGATCTTTGTTCCTAACACCTCTTGGCTTCCTGATCCTCCAGTTATTATGACTTAGTTGTAGATCATTTACTAAGTATATAGGACACCCTTTGTAGTGAGGTTGGGTGTATGCTTTTAAAAATTTGGTATCAGCTGGGCGGTGGTGGCACATGCCTTTAATCCCAACACTTGGGAGGCAGAGGCAGGCGGATCTCCGTGAGTTTGAGGCTAGCCTGGTCTATAAGAGCTAGTTCCAGGACAGGCTCCAAGGCCACAAAGAAACCCTGTCTCGAAAAACAAGAACAAACAAACAAACAAACAACAAAACCAAAAAAAGTTGATATCAATATAATTCTTTATTATAGTTGCCACTCATTGTGTATAAACTCCATACCAAGCTCTGTACCAAGCTTTTTAAAAACACTATTATTTAAGTTCTGATGTATTCCCATAAGGAAGATTCTAGTACTCTGATTGTGTAGGTGAAGACTAGAGGCTCTGAGATATGAAGAAATCTGCTTTTGGCTTTCAATAGTGTTGGGATTCGTGACCAGGCTATTTGTTCCAGAAGCAGGTCATAGACTCCAAAAAGTCTGAGGCTCAGAGAAAGAATAACATATAGGTATTGATCATGCAATAAAAGAATTATTAATGAGGTATTTCAGATTAATTTTATTATTAATTTTAATATAATAAAGATAGATAAATGTTGTCTGTTAGGTTGGCTGGCATCATGATCAGATAGTGATGCATATATTTAAAATGTTTTAGATTTATTTTTATTAATATGAGTGTTTCAGCTACAACACCCATATATGTGCTATTTGGTACTCATGGAGGTTAGAAGAGAGGATTGGATCCCTTGGAACTGGAGTTAGAGATGGTTGTGAATCTTGTGCATGCTGGGAACCTAACCTGGGTCCTCTATAAGAGCAACAAGTGCTCTTGACTACAGAGCCACTTCTCCAGGATGTATATAGGGTGTATTTTATGATAAAGATAATTTATAAAATGGAATACATGTATTTCACAGCATCTAGTCAATATGACTTGTTTTAGAAAGAATATAATTAATACTACCCTTTCCTTGTATAATTTTATCATTACCTGTCAAGGATTAAATTTTCTAGAACACTTGCTTGAAGCCACTAAGTACAAATAATAATTATATAGTAACCTTTCTCCTAGGGGCAGACCAGACTAGAATAAATCACAGTAAATAAATATATTATAGTAAAGTAGAAGAGAAAAGTCCTGTATAGGGGGATTATTTTGAGTGAGGTCTCTAAAGTGTGGCACCACAGTAACTGAAGCAGGTGGCAAGGAGAGGCGATAGTAAGCCACTGTAGTAATCAAATACATGAAATACTGGGTGCATTTTACTGTTAAGATCTCATGACCAGGATGTGAAAGAGAAAGAGGAAGAGGTTACAGTCCTACATCTTCTTTGAGGGCTTGCTGTCAGTGACTGAAAACTTCCCAGCAGGTTCTACCTTTTACCATCAGCTTCCAAGAGCATGAAGGGCTGAGGTCCAAACCTTTGATACATGGGTCCTTGGGGCAACATTATAAATCCAAACTATAGCAGCAATTATTCCCCTTTATACCTTTTAAACATATACTGTGTTCCATGAGCACGTAATAAGGAGTTGCTTTATTATAACCGTGTTATATAAGTTCCATTATTAACCCATGCTAAAATGAGGCAATGAAGCCGTACAGAAATTAAATGGCTCTCAATAGCTTAGGAATTAAAAGTCAGGTCTGAATCTAGTCCACCTGACTTCTAAACTCATATTCCTGTGCTTTATTGCTTCTGGAAACTTCTCAGTGCCCTTTTTGAGAAGCAGAGCCAACCGTGTGGTATCCAGAGGATGACAGATAAACCAAAGGGGTGTCTGAATACCTATGTTTACTGTATCACTGTCCGCAATAGTGGAGACAGAGAATCAACTTAGATGCCCCCAATGGATGAAGGTATTAAAAAGAAAATGGATATACTCACAAGGAATATTTTTCAACCCTAATAAATAATTAAACCTTGCAGGCATTATTTTGAGTGAGATAACCCAAACACAGAAAGATGAAGGATACATGTTTTCTCTGCTTTGTGGAATTTAAAAACAGTAAAAGTTGACTTGAAAGTAGAATAAAGACTGCTAAAGGTCTGGAATAGGAGATTGATTTGCTTGGTGTGTACTATCATATCACACAGAAGCCGTTAGCATGTATAACTAATACAGGATAATTTAGAACGAGAAAATGATATGAATTACCTCTTAATTTTCAAAATAGGTCTACAAATACTATGTAGTTTTCTGCCTCCTTTAGTCAGTCAAGGCTGCAGAAGATGGGTTATCTAACAGCATGTGAGGGGAAATGAGAGGCTATCTTTTGGGAATATGCTTCACTGTGGGTGGAGAGTCTCCAAAGCGCTCTTTCCCTCACACAGAGACACATGGGCTCTCCCAGTCCTGGGCTCAGAGGACAGGTGGCAAGTGTTAAAATTATGCAATGATTTGGGAGTTGTACATAATGCACCGATAGAGTGTTTGGGAAATAAAATGTAGGTAGAGGCAAGTCGTGTTTTGCAGTAAGGTTGGGGCAAACACAGGATCCAGACCAGGGTGGGCCTTGTCTGTTGCTGTTTCCTCTATAAGACGAAAGATTGAGTATTCCTCATTACAGATGGGCTGAGTTTGAAGGACAGAGTTTCATTTTGTCATTCCTGATGTTAGTCCCTTATCTTCTGTTTATCCTAACTCCCTTCTTCATTGTTTTATCCTCCAAAGGAAGAAAAAGTTGAAAATTCTTTTGAAAGACCAGGAAGTGATACCTGTTTCCCCAAGAAGTGCTTCTGGGATTGCATAGGAAAACAGAACCATGTAGCATCAGGCCCCACATCCTTCCTCTCTCTGGGTACCTCCCCAGTATTCCCAGTGAGTCAAGACAGCCGTTCTCTCTCTTCAGTGTGGTTGACTCCTCCATTCTAGTACACACTGCAGAAATTAAGGGCTCCTGGTCTTCCCTGTTCATAGTGGAGATTAAACACAAGCTCAGAGATCACAGGGAACAAGGCAAAAGTCAGGGTGATTGTGATTCTTTAAATGATAAATGTCCTTCATAGTCTCAGACATTTGAATATTTGGTCCACAGTTGGTGGCACAGTGGGAGGTTGGGGGTATGTGGCCTTGTTGAAGTAAGTATGACCCCGTAGCTGAGCTTTGAGGGTTTGAAGACTAGAACCATTGCCAGCTCAGTCTCCCTGAGGTTCAAGATGTGAGTCGTCAGCTTGGTGTCCCACCTACCATGCCCGCGTGCGGACATACTTTCCTTGTATGACAGAATATTATCCTTTTGGAACTGGAAGCCAAATAAACCTTTCATTCTATAAATTGCCTTGGCCATGTTGTTTTGCAAAAGAAAAATAACTAATATAATGCTCAAGGCCGGATGGAGAATGTTTTAAAGTTGTGTCTGGAGGGGTGTAGAATCAAAGTTGAAGGATGAATTTGAGGCTATGTTGGGAGAAGCAGGTGGAAGAGAGCCCCATGAGAAAAGTAGATGGTTCTAGAGCTATGTTTAGATGGTGTACGGGGCAGGAAAGCCTGGTGTGAGAAACAGCAATTGTAAGTGGGAGGAAGGTTGGATTCACTGCAGAGGCAGAGGAGGAGTGCCCAGTGCGTGTTTCTAAGGAAACACTAGTTTGTTAAAGGAGCTACATTTGAGCAGTCAAAGCGCAAAATGGGGTTTTCCTTCAGTTCATTATAGGGTCTACATTGTAAAGTAACCAAGAGTTTGTACGTAAGGGTCTCTTCTGCCAGACTGCAATGTCCGAGGTGAAGAGGTTCCCATCATCCCTCTGTTTCTTGGGAGTGAGAGATCAGCTGATAGAAACCAACTTTGCGGGGAATAGAAGAGGAAAGAACGCTGGAAATTTGTCTTTACAAATGTGCAAGAGGAATTTTTCAACACTGGATGAGGAGGAAGAAATAAAACGGCACGTGTGGGTTGGGAGCTGAGTGGGGCATGACACTGTGGTTGTGTGATATAAATTGTGTTCTCTTACTGGCTTCATACATTTCTAACTTTCCACCATCTTTCACAAGACACGGGAACCCAGGATTGTTTCCATCAGCCGAGCAGTCACTGTCTGGGTATTCAATTCCTGAACACCTTTTCTAAGTGCCTCCCTCCATTAGCCCCCCACCCAGTTTTTAGTAAAATACTAATTTTGTTCAGGATGGCAGTGTTTCCCAGTTTAAATATTTCATAGGGCTGGCTATTGGAAACCTCCTTAAAATTAGACTTGATTGTCTTTTTTCTTGCTTTGGCCTAACTTCTTGACTGGAGCACGGCTGCTGTGGACACCTTCTGTAGAAACTGTGTTAAGGCCATGAAATATGTCTGATTAAGATGAGCCTTCGGTCTTTTTAAGACTCAGAAGGGTCTGGGTTCCCGATGGTCTGGTGGATTCACAGAACCTGTCTCTGCCAGCTGTTTCCAGCTTGAAGCATCCTGTATTGGTTATTGTTTTTCTCCCAAGAACTCTGCAGAAGACCTGCTTTAATATTCCATGGCAGCACAAATTTTTAACTGACCTCAGCTAAGTAAGACTTTTAATTAATTAGATTTGCTTTCCTTTATGCCTCTGCTCATGGATGGTTATTAGAGATTAGCACTGCTGAGACTGCGCAACTCCTGAAATCATCAAAGCACATCCTATGAGAGTCAGGAGAATATTCCTATTTAGATGGAAACATACATAATATAGCTTAGAAAGATTCTTAGAACATGGACCAAACCATCCTACTTCTGCCTCTATAAGGCTGTGCTACTACACTCAGCCTGGTTCTATATATTTCTCACTTTTTTTTTTTTTTTGAAACAAGGTCTCTCTATGTAGCCGTGGCTGTCCTGGAACTTTCTATGTAGACCAGGCTGACTTCCAACTTGAAGAGATCCCCATGCATCTGCCTCCTGAGTGCTGGATTAAAGGGATGGACCTCCATACTTGACTTCATATTGTGTTTTTATGTTTTAACCTTTTATTCTTGGTGGATTTTGCATCATGCATTCTGATCTCACTTATCTTTCTGTCCCTTTGTTTCTGCCCTCTGTCCCTTGCAACCCCCTGAAAACCCCCAAATTTAAAAGTAAAAACCCCAAACTAGAAACCAAACTAAAACAGAAAACTAAACAACAAACAAACAAGTAAAAAAACTCAGCATGGAAACTGTAGTGTGGCCCAGTGAGTCACACGGTATACCTTTAGTCCAAACAGCTTTATTTGTAAGTGTTCATTATAGTGAGTCTCTGGTTTGGTTGGAGGCCTCTGGTTTCTGCTATACCCTTAATACCTGGCGCTAACCGGGACTCCTCCTGGACATCCTATTGCATCAGAGAGATCCTGTAACTTTGGATCTGTGAGTCTGTTCCCTTCACATGCCCCAGTCATTCATAGATTCGGGGGATGTTGGGGTGGGCTATCTTACAGCCCTGGTTCTGGGTGTAGGTGGTAGCTGGGTTTGTCAGCCTGTCAGTTTTCCCTCATTGCCACCACCCAAGTTAACTCTGCAGCAACACCCACCTGCTCCCAGCTCTCTCTAATGTAGCAGACAGCAAGGAGTGGGGTCATTTCTTCTGTTCTCAGGCCCTCAGGTCCAGCTCACCTATCCGCACACCACCAGAATCATCTGTACTGCTCCGCTCAGGTGATGCCATGGACGCTCTCTGATTGCTGCCCTTCAGTAAGAGGCAGGCCCAGCCCTTCTGTTCTCACGCCCCTGAGGTCCTCTCTCCCATCTGTCACAGGTGGCAAGGGGTGGAGGGTGTATTGCGATCCCATGACATGTAAGGGAGGGGCTTGGGACAGCTCTCCTGGTGTCATGTCCACTGGCCTGGCTTGCCTTATCCCTACTCTAGTGTGCTGCCCAGGCCAGGTGCCATGCTTGCTCTCCTGTGTGCTGCAGCTGGTGAGGGCCAGGGTCGGCTCTCTCGCTCTTGTGGACCTGGCGGCCGGTTCTTTCACCTGCCGCAGTTGGTAAGGGATGAGGGGACGTAGGGCATTTTCTTCCTCACCCATGCCACCACATGGCAGATTAGGAAGCTCTCATGCCCCCTGGGCCCACTCACCTTCCTCCTCTCCCAACAGGGTCAGCTCTATTGTGCTGCCCAGAAGAGGTGGAAGGCCTGCTCTCCCCAGCACTGGCTCCTGCCTGCGTGGACAGTGCCAGTTCTCTCATGACCCCAGGGCAAGCTCTCCTATCTGCCACGGGTGGTGAAGAGTGTGGGAGGGGAGGTCATCTCTCCTCGCCCATCCCATCATATGGCACATGAAGGGTGGGGCCAGATCACCCATAAGCGTTTGCTGCACAGGATCACCTGAGTCTCACCCAGCAGGGTCAGCTCTACTATGCTGCCCTGGCTAGGTACAGGACTCACTCTCCTGAGCGCTGCTGCTGGAGAGGGGTAGGATCAGCTCTCCCGCTCTTGTGACCCTGGGACCAGTTTTTCTTGCCTGTGGTAGGTGGTGAGGGGTGAGGGACGAGGGCAAGTGGGGTATCTCTCCCTCACCCACGCCACTGTGTGACAGACCATGGGGCTAGATCTCTTACTCATATCTTCAGGTTGGTTTACCTGATCCCCACCCCTTACTCTACCACCAGCCAACAGGGACATCTCTACTGTGTGGCCCCGTGGAGGGGCCAGCTCCCAGAGTGGTGCAGTTGGCGAGGGGCGGGACCAGTTCTTCCTACTGCTGCAGCCAGTGAGGGCAGATCCAACTCTACACAGCCCAGTCTTCACTGCTTTTGGAGTTTAAAGGAGCCATGAACATCAACAGACTGCAGCTACAATGGCAGGGCTACGAGTCCAGATATGGTCCCGGGCAGCAGCCCAGGACCAAACAACACCAAGGCCCTGGGTGTCAGCACAATCTACTCAAATTTGCATGGTCTCAGTACAGGCTCAACCCTTGAACACTAACCTGGCCCCTAGGTGGTGACAGAATGATAGAGACAGTCTTCACCCAAGAGATCTGAGCTCTGCTGGACATTAGAATTAGCCATCCCTTTGACAATTAAAATAGTTAATTAAGTAAAGCAGCAAGGACCACAGTCATGAAATAGCACCAAGAATGCATTAGAAAGAACCAGAAGCAGTGGAAAATTGCCTTCTCAAACAGCATGTCCAATATAGTAATCAAGAGCTGT
Organism: Microtus ochrogaster; assembly: GCF_000317375.1. NCBI lineage: Eukaryota > Metazoa > Chordata > Mammalia > Rodentia > Cricetidae > Microtus > Microtus ochrogaster. Next base: position 64,168,988 of record NC_022015.1, on the reverse strand, counting down.
ACATGGAGCACTGCAAACGGAGTTTCTGAGAATTAGGGTAAGCTGTCAAAATGCAGCGGCGTTTCAAAGATTTCGTGCAGAGAACGTGGTAAAATGCCCCACTCACTTTTATATTGATTATATGTGCGAGTTACGTTTAGGATATAGTGAGTTGAATAAAGCGTTATTAAAACAAGCGTGTGTGTGTGTATGTGTGTGTGTGTGTGTGTGTGTGTGTGAATGTGTAGGTGCACATGTGTGAGCATGTACTCAGAAGTGTAAGAACAATCAGGGATGTAGTTCCTCAGTATCCACCCACCTTGCCTCTAGAGGTCTTCATTTCTTAAAGCTCAGTAACTTTACCAGGGTAGATATCATAGATAATTATTCTGTATACTTTTTGCTGGGTGTGCTATTCATTCTTTGATCTTACGATTTATTGTGTTTTTCTTTGGAAAACACATCTGTCCACCTGACTTCTGCTTACCTGCATACTTTTTGCTGCATTTTCTTGGGTCCATTCTTTGGTCAGCTATTATTATCTTTGTGGTTATAGGCCTCTTGCTATCCTTGTGCTCCCTCCTTAGCTGCCATCTTTGCTCTGGTTGTTTGAATAAATTCTCTGCCCATGTCCATGATTGCCTCAAGCCTTGACTTCACACAAATGGTCTGCTTTTAGCTCTGTCTGTTCTATCGTGGCTACTTCTAACTCACCATTAGATCTATGCTTGTGGTGTTTTGGCCTCAATTTATTTCCCGGACTTAATAACTTCTTTTTCCATCTCATTCTGCTCTTTCAGAATCTTTATGCCTCTGCTCTGGTGATTGCAGGTGCTTGCTAATGTTCCTTACAGTGGAAAAAAATTCTGTTCCAAAGTGTGTTTTATTTTCGAGTCCATCCTTCTGGAGCCTTACACATACCCTTTGCTGGTTCCTTTCCTTGTTGTAATTATTGTACCAGGTTGTACTGTGACTCGCACAGAAGCCTTTGCTGTAAGAATTCTTTTTGGATATTTTGCTCATTCCTTAGCTATTATTTTTACTTACTGTTTGTTCCCACACAGAGTGATTGAATGCTTCCAGATGCTCTTCCTTGTTTAATATCATTTATTTCTGTTTGTTGTGGTCAGTACTTATTGTATGTGCTTTCTGAAGCCTGAGTAGGGTTGGGAGAAGGGAGGGGAATTCACTGCAAGTGAGCCTTTATTCTGTACTTTCATTAACTGTCCTGGCCCAGCACATACTCCACTAGGCAGAAGATGTGTCTGTTTCCTGGAACTTGGCATATCTTTCTGTGCAGTCCTGAGAGATGACAGATGCTAGTGGCCGTCCTCAGTTCTGCTGAGATATATTAGGACTTCTGTTTTTCAATGGTTGTCATTTACTTTCTATTTGCTGACTTCTTGTGCCTCAGTCTGGTTCTCTGTAGACACTCTTTAAACACTTTAACAAATTTTAGACGCACACATGGAAAGGGAGAGGGGAGGTAAGGAAGGGAGAGGAAATATGAGATCGTCACAGTGTGAGTGGAAGGCAGAGGATAACTTTGCAGAGTGGGTGGCCTCCTGCTTCCATGTGGGTTCTGGAGGTTAAATTCAGGCCACCAGGCTTGTGCAGTAAGTACCTTTATCTACCTTGCTGTCCCTATTAACCAAATTTTAAAGAATCTATTCTCTTACCTCCTTTTAACAGTACGGTCTCTATGGATAAGCTGGGGTTAGGAGCCATACTACCATAACCCAGAATTGTTTTCTTCTTCCCTAACACCCTCCCTAAAACATTTAAGCAAAGTTCCTGACACTCATCTGTTTTGTTATTTGTTGTAAATGTTTGACTTTCCAATTATGTTTTCTCTGAGGAATAAAAGGCCACATTTTGGAGGTGGGAAAATTCAGTTTATTGTAAGCAATAACCCAACTAAAATGATTAACATAATTCAGGGGTGGCTGTTAATCTTCTATACTACTCTTCATTCTCATGACTTTCTGCAGTGGCCCAAAATTCTTTTGAAAGCTTTCATATACATGAATAGAAATATAAAATTGAATAAAAAGTACAGCAAAAGTAGCATCCTCACATAAAGTAGAGTAAAAATTCCTGTCTCTTATTGAGTAGGTGGCAAGTAGCTTTTGGTTTAAGTTAAATAGAAAACCATGTCCTTAGCTTCCATTATTGTACAGGATAGAAGTTCAAGCTGGCTTCAATTTTCTCCTTCCACAGCCCATGTTCTTGGTCCGGTTCCTTTCCCTTGAATGTTGGTGGACATGATCTACCCAGATGAGCTCCATTTCCAGGGAGAGCTGAAGGTCAGGGAGATTCAGAGTTCTCCTGTAGCCTTGGAGATGTATGTTCCATGAGTTCTACAAGCTGCAAGGAGGTGAACTGTCAGCAATTATGGGTGTTTGGTAGAGGGCGCTGAACCTTGTGGTCCTGGCCAGCATGATTGAGCCTGATGAGATCTGGGATAGAGCACTCAACTGACCTGTCCCCAGAGCCTTTCAGGACTGTCGGATGCTCTGGCAGTGTTTAAGCCACTAAATGGTGGTAATATGTGATGCAGAAACAGTAAACTAATGCCATATGTAAATCTTAAAAGTGTTTGTGGAATTAAGTGATTTGCTTTGCTTTAACTTAGTCCGAGTATCTCCATAAGGAGAAGTTTTTATGTTTTGTTCTATAATATTTTATTTTCTCAGACAGGAGGGTTTTGCTATTCCATTTCCATACTTGGTTGGATTTTTCACCTTTTTTTTCTTTCTTCTGCCTGCTTCTCTTCTTCAATATTGGTGCTTGAGGAAGAAATTTAGAGTATTTGCTGCTCTACATCATAATCGCGTTTTGGAAATGGGGTGGTATGGCTTTACAGAATAGTGGGATACCATTCTATAATGGTTTTATAGAACAGATCTCTATGCAGGTTAATGTCAAATGGTGGGGTTAGTGTATGTTTTAAAAATAATTTAAAATATAAGATTATTTACATGCATTGAGAGTATTGCACACATCATAGCTGAATAGCCTGTTTAATTTTTAAAAAGTGAACAGATGTATGTGCTAGTCCTAGATAAAGGGATATGACTTTCCAGACTGCTGTTTTTTTAATCTAATTCTTCCCCATTCATAAATCCCTTTACCCCAGCTAGTCACTATTCTGTTTATGTCTCCTTAGACTAGCTTTGTCTGCTCTTAAAGTGTGGGTTTTCTTTTGTTTTGGGCTGCCATAGCTCAGCACTGTTTGTGGGAGGCAAACATTGATGGCCAGGCTGTAGATGGTTCATCCTCCTTGTTTCCTAGACCCTGTCAGCATGCTGCATCTATAGCTCTGCTGTATTCATGGGACCATGCTCATTTCAATTTTATAGAATATGATGTCTTCATTTGAGGCCATTACCGATGTGTTCCTATGAACATTTTTTTTTTTTTTTGATTTTTGAGACAGGGTTTCTCTGTGGCTTTGGAGCCTGTCCTGGAACTAGCTCTGTAGACCAGGCTGGTCTCGAACTCACAGAGATCCGCCTGCCTCTGCCTCCCGAGTGCTGGGATTAAAGGCATGCGCCACCACCGCCCGCCTCCTATGAACATTCTTGTACATGGCTTTTGATAATTTGGATTAGTGTCATTCCTTATCCAGAAGAATTGCTGGATCATAGAATGTATATTATTAACTTTTGTAGGTCGTATAATCAGAAAAAGTCCATCAACAGTTTTGCAAAGTTACTACATTTTGGCCTCCTACCAGTGGTGTATGGAAACTGTAGCTGCTTCATAACAGAACATTATGAATTTTAATCATCATAGTCATTATCTTTAATTCTTTTTATGTACATTTCCCTCCCGAAGTGTGATGGTGAACATCTTTCCATATATTTATCAAACACTATTACTTTTCCAAATTTGTGCCATTTCATTATTGGCTTATGAGATCGATATTGAGCATTAAGATCAGCATTTAAGAGCCGAGGATATAGCTCAATGGTGGAGCACTTGCTCTCATGTGCAAGACTCTTGGTTGATCCCAATCATTGCAAATGGAAGAAGAAGAATCAGCATTTAAAATGCCCTAAACAGGGGTTGAGGAATGTTGTAGTTGGTAAAGACTGGTGTGTAGGCATGAGGACTGATCTCCAGCATCCAGGTAACAAAATCAGGCAAGATTGCAAGTGCTGATGAGGCCCAGAGAGGCAGATTCCTGGAGTTTTACTGGCCAGCTCATCCAGCCATTTGGTGAATGGCGGGTTCAGTGAGAGAGCCTGCCTCAAAAAGATAAGGTGGAGATCGGAAGTCAGCCTGTGGCATGAGCACATGTGCACACAGACACACACAGACACACACAGACAAACACCACACAGACACTCAGACACACCCACAGACACAGACACATACCTACAAACAGACACCCCCTTTCACAGTTATATCCACATAGAGATACACACTCACATACAGACACACATACACTCACATAGACACACAGATACACACCCTTACACAGAGACTCACGCCCACACACAGACTCAGACACACACCACACACAAAGACTCAGACACACCCACATACAGACACACATACACTCACATAGGCACACAGATACACACCCCTACAGTCACACCCACACAGACTCACACACACAAACAGCCACACACTAAAAAGTCTGAAACAGAATAAGATGAAACAGAATCTAGAAGAGAGTAATTATAATAGAAGATATTTTTGGGGAATTTTATTTCGATTTCACATGTGCATATAAGCATAATAATTTTAATTTATATGCATAAATGTGTGTTTCTGTCCCACCAGGTCCCACAGCTGTTTAATCCCAAATAAACACACAGAGGTCTACATTAATTATTAACTGATTGGCCTAGTATCTCAGGCTTCTTATTAACTCTTATAACTTATATTAACCCATAATTCTTGTCTGTGTTAGACACATGGCTTGGCACCTTTTTTTTTTTTGGCGAGGCAGTCACATCTTGCTTGCTCTGTGTCTGACTTCCTCCCCATCTGGGTGATGACTGCAGACTGACTCATTCTCTTCCCAGAATTCTCTTGTTCTCCTTGCTCTGCCTCTATTTCCTGCCTGGTAGCCCAGCCTATACTTCCTGCCTGGCTACTGGCCAATCAGTGTTTATTTAAAACACAAGTGACAGGGTACAGACCATTGTCCCACAGCATGTATCTGTTTTATCTCTTGATGTGAATGGTGGCAGGACGGTTTCTAAAACCTTGTTGGGTATTACATACCCAAAACCCCTCTAACTTGAGTAAGATATAAAATCTAAGACTATCTCAGTTAGCTCAGTCCTCGGACAGAGCTAAAAACATGAGACAAGAAACGTGTTTCATCGTGGCTTCCTCAGGCCACACTGGCAGCTAAGACAGAACATAGGAAATAGAGGTAAAAACTGACAGATGGAGACACCAGGCAGTGTCTGCCGTGAAGACACCATGTAGTCAATCCCGTCTACACAGACGTTCCTGGGCCCCCAAACCTTCTGGGAAGAGAAAGGCAGTTTTAGAATCCCACGTTTCAGAAGCTGCTCATGCTGCTGATCATTTTGGGGGACCTCTCCCATGGCTGGAGTTTTCTTCCCACAAGGGAGCAAGTCTGTGGAAGAGGCTTTCTGAGTGTGTGAAAGTCCTTCTTTCACCTGTGCACGCTGAAGAACCACTGTCCTTGAGAACAGTTCCACCCATTTCTTTTACCCTTGGCATGATTCCTCGGCAGTGAAACGCGGGAAAAGCCATTTAATTAAGGGCCATTATCTACATTTCTATACAGCCAGAACAGGAGGCCAGCAGCAGAGTTCGCTTGTTTCCAATCCCTCTCCAGGTGGATTATAGCTCCTTAATCCTCTTGCCTTCAATCTCCCACTTCAGTCAGACCCCTATCGTGAGCTTACATTCCTCAATTATGTATTACTTTGGCATCTTTGTCTCCGAGATGTACTGTATTTTAACATTTGTATGTATTTTAAAGTTCATTTCTAAAGGCTTCATGAGGACCTTGATTTCTAATTAAATGTTAGTGTGATAAATATTAACTGTGCATAATTGAGGAATATTAAAAATTAATCTATGATTTTTTCCCCCTTTTTTCATTCTCCACATTGAAGGTAAATTTTATCCTATACAAGGTTTGGGGAGAATGAATGTATAATTTGAATAAATACTTCCCTGAATAGCAATATTACTTTATATAGTTAATTATAGGACTTTAAATACTCTTGAGTTCCATTGTGCAAATCTGTGAATGTAATAAAACACTTTTGACATGCTAATCAAATAAAACAATATAAGATTTAATTATCCACTTTTAAAGGATTTTATGTGCTATACTGTCTCTGTTAGAATCCTTCAGGCAATTTAGGAATGTTAGAATGCTCTTAAATATTTTATTTTGTTCTTAAAGTGAAAAACAACACTTTCATGTGCGCACTTTAAAAAACCTTCAAGGGTAAACACTGTAAATAAAAATTTAAAACCACTGAAGTCTGTACATCTCAGATAAAATTTCTATTGACATTTTGCTGTGCAATTCTGTGGACATATCATTATATGCATGTAAATAAGCACATATCTAAATATACATGAAAAGCTAATGTATAATCTAATAATCCATTGCTTTTCTCTGAGAGCTGGATGGTATTTTCTATCCACTCTTCTTTTGTGTTTCCCTGTCATCCAATACAGATGGGCACAATGCCTTTGGATCACTGAGGACATCACATCCTAGAGTATGAGACGCACTGTGACTTGCCTATCTCCTATCAAAGTGTTAAATGGCACCCTCCCCCCTCTGTCCTTGTTAACAGCTTTATAAATTGGTCATTTTGGTTTTGCGCAACTATCTCAAGACACATTCTCCAAGTCTGGTTTCTGAGCCAAAATGATGCATGTCAGTTGGCAAACTGTCCTCCACCCTTCAATCTCCGTCCCTTCTTGTAGCAGAGTGATGGAGTTCCTCATTCCCTGCATTTTCTCAGATGACCTTGTGAATGGTCAGACTAGATGCAATATGTCAGTTTGATTTGTATATTTGGCCACTAATGTTTTCTTCTTTGGTCAGTTACTTCGATGATTTCATTGGGACGATTGTCTTTTTGTTCTAAGAATAAATCAATAAGAGTTCTAAGAATAGTTCCAGTTGAATCCCACTTTTTTTTTGTTTGACTGTTACTATTTTAAAACTGTTTTTATTTCCGTGAGAATTTCACATTGTTTTGAATTTATTCACCCTCAGCTCCTCCCCTTAACTCCTCCCATACTGATCCTTGTGGTAGTTTGAAAGTAATTGACCCCCAATAATCTCATAAGGGGAGCGCTACTAGGAGGTGTGGCATTGTTGGAGCGGATATGGCCTTGTTGGAGGAAATGTGTCACTGTGGGGGTGGGCTTTGAGGTTTCCTATGCAACTGAGTGTCTCTGTTGACTATAATATGTAGGACTCTCCGATGTCTGTTCAGTACTGTGCTCCCTGCATTCCCCCATGCTCCCTGCCATGATGATAATGGGATGAACCTCCAAAACTGTAAATGAGCCACCTCAATGAAATGTTTTTTTTTTTTAAGAGTTGCCGTGGTCCTGGTGTCTCTTCACGGCAATGAAAGTCCTAACCTAGACAACCCCCATCCTCCTATCTTCAAACTTCCTGTTCACTTGAAAAGTAGTAACCCATCAACTCCAATCTGTGCTGTTCATATTCTTCTGAGTGTAAGACCACCATCCACTGGAACATGTTCTACATACCAGGACCTATATCCTCAGAGAAAACTGGCTTTTCCTTCCCCAGAAACCATAAGCTCCCCAGAGCTCTTTAGTTAGGGGTGGAGGCTCATGAACCCCTTCTTGCTCTATGCTTGAGTGTTGTCTGGCTTAATCTTGTTTAGGTCTTGTGCAGGCAACAAGAGCTGCTGTGATCTCACAAGCAGTGGTTCTGACATGTCCAGAATGTACTGGTTTGTTCTAGTTCTTCCTGCCTTCTGGCTCTTACAACCTATCCACCTTCTCTTCCATGATGGTCCCTTAGCTTTGGGGAGGGTGTGATGCAAATGTCCCATTATTGGCTATAAATCTCCAGTCATTTATTTCTGTATCTTGACCAGTTCTGTATGAACTGCTGTCCACTGCAGAAAGAAACTCCTCTGGTAAGGTCTGAGAGCTGCCTTAACCCTGGTACAGAACTAGTCTCTCCCCTGGGTCTGTAGCCAGTGCTGGAGCTGCTGGGAGATGTTTGTTATTTGAGTCTTAATTGTTCATGTAGTGATTTTAAAATTTAAATAAATGCCATTTGTTAATTTTCAAGGTTTATTTTTATTTGTGTGATGGATGTATTGTGGTGTGTGTATTGCACATGTACATGCAGGTGCCCATGGAGACCAGAAGAGGGCATGATATCCCCTGTAGGTGGGTTGTAGGTAGTTGTGAGCCACCTGATCTAAGTGCTAGGAACCAAATTTGGGTCCTGTGCAAGAGCAGCAAGTGCTCTTAGTTTTTGATTCATCTCTCCAGTCATCATCATCATTATTATTCTTATTAATTTAAATAAAAATAAAAAATTATAAATGTATTAATTTTTTGACATGCTAATATTTGACCCATTAAATATTATATTTAAGAAGGTGAAAGTGTTGTTTTAACTGTGCTTACTAGTAAGTTAACAGAATGCAAAGCTCTTGAACCTTTTCTTATTGATTTAAAGTGGCCCATTTAGCATTACCCCCCCCCCCCATATAGTTGAACCAATTTATGAGACATAGCACACCTCTTCTTAGTCACAAAGTCTGAGAAGTCATGACTAATAGGATCTACTGTGTTGTAGTTTTCAGTTTCTGTGGTGTTGGGAACTGAGTTCAGGGCCTTGCGGACTAAACAAGAGCTCCATCGTCGAGCCAAAGCTCAGCACCTCGCCTGTGCTCCTTTTCATAAGAACAATTTATTTCTGTGACTTCTCTACTGGCTTCAGTGAGATAACATCACTTCACATTCCTTTTCAGAGTATGTGTCCATTTTTACACATTGTACACATGTGGCCAACCTAACAGAAGTCCTGGAATGTTATCCAGCTGGGCCTGTATGATATTTTAAGGATTATAGATATTAAAGGAAAATTGGCACTTTCATAGTACTAGGTACTCTTCTTAAAGACAAAAAAAAAACCAAAACATTTTTCGTCTTGGATTTAAGTGTTCTTTTATATATTTCAATAACATTTTAAGTTTCTTTGTGTAGTTCCCGAGTATTTTTAAAGCTTTTAAAGTAATATTTAAAGTCTTTAGTTGTTGAAGAGCTTAATCTTTATAATATTTATATTTAAATTATCCAAAAATATGCTATTGGTTTTGTTTATTTATTTTATATTCAGACACTTTAGGGGACACTGGGGGTGTGTATGTTATCTTTCAGTTGATTTTAACTTTCTGAAGTCTCACAGAATGGAATATGGCCTGGGGACCTCTTTTTTGTAGGGTGTGACAAGGATACAGTCAAAGCATGACAGTGTTTATAGAACATAATTTGTACACTGTAGCTAGTCTTTCTTTGTTCCATTAGCCAGCTCCCAAATCTTAACACAAAGATGTATTATGAAAGCTTGGCCAATAGCTTAGGCTTGTTTCTAACTAGCTCTTATAACTTAGATTAACACCCCCCCCCTTTTAAAATCTATGTCCTGGGCTGGAGAGATGGCTCAGAGGTTGAGAGCATTGCCTGCTCTTCCAAAGGTCCTGAGTTCAATTCCCAGCAACCACATGGTGGCCCATAGCCATCTGAAATGGGGTCTGGTGCCCTCTTCTGGCCTGCAGGAATACACACAGACAGAATATATACATAATAAATAAATAAATATTAAAAAACAAAATCAATGTCCTTTAATGTGTAAAATTAATTTACTTTGTAATGCCCATGCTGCTTGCTCTGTGTCCTCTGGTGTCTCCCCTTCTTCTTAACATTCTTTCTACCCCAAAAATCCTGCCTAGTTATTGGCTACTCAGCTTTTATTAAAGCAACATGAATGGCACACATTCACAGTGTATAAAAAGATTATTCCACAATAGTACACCGAGGGCATTCTAACTATGTTCTGGCTCCCAATCCTGAAATATGTTAGTTAAATGTGCTAACATGTATGGGCAGGCGCCCCTATGAGATTGTCTGGTATTCTGAGATATTATTTAGTACACCATTGGTTAATCTCTGTTACAAATCAAATATTTGTAAATTCTGTATTATTTATATAGACAGAAGAAAGGCAGATTTTTCGATTGATCTTGAAGCATCCTTGCTCTGGCAAGGGGCTTGTGAAGAAAACAGAGGTATACTTGCCTTTACATAGATGCTTACTTTTTGCTTTGCAGTCATCCAAATAAAATGTAACTTACTGCCCTGAGCAATTCTGGCTCCTTGGAATCTGCACCTGTTTTATCCCCCAACTCAAGCCCCTCGCCCGTAAGTAGGTGTAAGGTGGTGTGTCAGTGCCACCTGGTGGTCACCTGGGGAACCACGTGAACCCTTCTAAGTTCTCTACATCTCCGTGAACCTTGGCTTTTGGGTTGTACTGGTTGGTCAATTTAAAGCCAGGGACATAGACACAGCGCAGCAACTGCATTCAGCCTTAAGGCAAAATCAGCTTAATCATGAGGCTCCTATCAACTCCAAGGTTTTTATTTTTTGCCGGGGGGGGGGCGTGTTTACTATTATTTAAAATTTTTACAGATATTTATTTCTGTAGCTTGTAGCTGACATAATTCTACATAAAACAAATAAATCTTAATATATCTTTTTCCTTTATATTTTCCTTTCCCCTGATTCTTTCTTCTTGGCTCATTTCCCTTTCTCCTTTCTTCTCTACATTTACTTGTCTAGTATTTTCCCCAAGAGTGAAGTATTTTATTACAGCTCTTTATTTTCCTCTACAACTACTGTATAGTTCTTGTAATCTAAATGCAACAACAAACTAGAACCAGAAACATTTTCTACAGAGACTATCTGATAGGTAAGTACACATGTATATAACTATACAAAAGAACAATGGGAATAGGAATATATGAAATAGATTTTCATAAAAATATCCCTTTCCTTGATCCTACTGCACATACTGGCTTTGGGGGAGCCTAGGCAGTTTGGATGCTCAACTTACTAAACCTGGATGGAGGTGGGCGGTCCTTGGGCTTCCCACAGGTCAGGGAACCCTGATTGCTCTTCAAGCTGATGAGGGAGAGGGACTTGATCGGGGGAGGGGGAGGGAAATGGGAGGCGGTGGCGGGGAGGAGGCAGAAATCCTTAATAAATAAATAAATTTAAAAATAAATAAATAAATAAATAAATAAATAAATAAATATCCCTTTCCCATGAAACTGCTCAGTTACTGTTTGGTAACTACATTATTTTTTTATTTTTATTATTATTATTTTTGGTAACTACATTCTTAAAGTGTTATATTAGACAGTATTTGCCAGCAAGAAGCAACAAGACAATCAGCTATGACATGGTGTGTCTGTCATTCATGTTTGACCATCAGGGAAGAGAAGAGACAATATACTTAAAGTTGACTGTCACACAAACATTACAGTTTGGATATGAAATGTCCCCCACAGGCTCATGTGTTGAGTGCTTATTTCCCAGGTGGTATAAAAGGAGACTACTCATATGTTTACTGGCTGGCTGTCCAGACCCAAATAATCACACAGAAACTATATTAATTACAACACTGTTTGACCTATTAGCTCAAGCTTCTTATTAAGTAACTATTCCATCTTAAGTTAGCCCGTTTCTTTTATTCTGTGTATTGCCGGGAGGCTGTGGCTTACCTAGTAAGGTTCCAGCATCTGGTTCCTACGGCAGCTACATCATGGTGTCTCCCTGACTCTGCCTTCTCTCTCTATATATATCCCTTCCAGCATGGCTATATTCTGCCCTGCTATAGGCCAAATCAGCTTTATTCATTAACAAATAAAAGCGACACATCTACAGAAGGGCCTCCCACATCAAGATGGTGGCAGTATTTCAAGAAGTTCTTGAAACTTTGCAAGGTGGGACCTCGTTGGAGGAACTAGATCACTGGGCCCATGCTTTTGAAGGTTGTCTCTAGTCTCCTGTCATTTCTCCTTGCTCTTCTTTGCTCTTGTGAAAGGGATAGCCCCTGCTTCTGTTGTACATATCTTTTAAAATTAGTTCTTTAAGAATTTCATACAACATATTTTCATCATATTCATCCCTTACCCAACTCCTTCCAGATCTACCCATTTCCCACCCACAACATGTTATGTTTAACCCATGGAGTCCAAATTGTCCTGCCTGCATATTCTTGTATATGTGGCCTTCCTCTCTGTCATGGTTGATCTATTAGGTAGATATACTTAGAAAACTGACTCTTCCTCTCTCAATGGCTGCCAATTGCCAACAGCTCTTCAGCTAGGGGTGGGGCTATGTGAACACCCCCCCCCCACCACCATCCTCAGGGAGAATTTGCCTGGCTGGAGCTTACACAGATCTTGTGCATGCTGTCAATGGCTGCTGTGAGCCCATATGTGCAACACCTTTCCTGTTCCAGAAGACATGCCTTCCCTGTGTTATCTACCACAAATGGCTCCTCAAATCTTTCTGCTCCCTCTTCTGCAATAATCCCTGATCCTTGAGAAGAGCATGTGTGAACTAGATGTCCCATTTGTAGTTGAGCATCCAGTCTTTTGTTCCCTGCACCCTGACTGAGGGTGGGCCTCTGTGTCAATCATCATCTATTGCAGAAAGAAGCTGCTTTGGTGAGGGCTGAGAAATGCACCAATCTATGGGTGTAAAGATCAGCTTCCTACTATCCCATTTAGCAGAGTAATAGTAATAGAGGCTCTGATAGGGCCTATGATGTGTCTAGCCACAGGTTCCTTGTCCTAATAATTGTGCCAGGAGTGGGTGTTAACTTGTGGAGCTGGCATTGAATACAGTCAGAAGGTGGTTGGTCACTCCCATGACATTCATGCCACCGTATGTTTTTCCAGGCTGGGCATTAGTATAGGTTTTGAAAGTGTACAGATGGGTATGGCTGATGATTATCCTCCCCTCCCCCCGGTAGGGTGCATAATGCCTTCCAGCACTATGACAGCTCGCCAGTAGGGATGGGGTTTTCAGACAAGCACCTGCTTGATTGGATAACCACATGGTTGTGGTTCTTGATTTCTTAGGAAAGCATTCTTGGTCTTTTTTATCCAGTTGGGAGCCAAAAAAAAAATATGGTTCTAACTTCAGTTGATAAGCCCGTGGTATGGACAATTCTTGCTGTGAACTGGGAAGGCACAACTTGTGAAATGAAGAAACTATGCAATGATCACCTAAGAGGAAGGCACAGAAAATGCCTTTTTACTAACTGTGCTACAGCTCTTCCCTCTTCTCTTCATAATTTCACTTGGCGCTGCTTTCAAAAGATTTTATCTCTTTGATTTATTGATATATACTCAACATTTTAGACAGTGTGTGGCATATAGAAACAGTTCCATTAATATGGTCAAACCTTTGTATTGTGATTTCTTAATCAGTAGATCCAGTCAACCACAGATTACATGCCAAGTGGTTAGGCCTATGATAATTGTATCTGTCCTGAATATGTACAGACTCACCTTCTTCTTGCCAGGATTCCCAATACTTTATAGCAACTATCTACATAGTGTTTCTATCTGACTAGGTGTTATATGTCATCTAGACATGATTTGAGTCAAAGATTGTGTGTGTGTGTGCGTGTGTGTGTGTGTGTAAGTAGGTTATGCAATATTCACATAAGGGATTTGAACAACTTTGGGATCTCTGGACCTTAGAGCCAATTTCAGAAACACTCATACTTGCTGAAGGAATGAAGGAATGAATATCTATTCATGATGAATAAGCAAATCTTACATGTTCATTTTTACTGTATCTCTGTTTTGTAAATGATGTAGAAATGCTAATTTTCATCAAAAAAGAAGCATGATTTTGACCTTCTGTGGGATAACTTAAGCATCAGGGATGTTATCAGTTTTTTCTTTCTTCTACCATTTGAAAGCTTGCAGAAAAGAGCTGCTGGTTGGTAAGCGGGAGCCTTGCTTTATGTGCTTTAATAGTGGATCTTCCGCATGCGTGAGGGGGGGCAAAACCCCGCCAGAATCACAAGCTTTTCTCAAGACCGTTAAATACACAGAGAAAAATTCCAAACGTTTACAGACATTGAGCCTTTAGCCAAACATCTCACAGGGTCTGTTTTTGTCTGTCTGCCTTGTCCCTTTGGCATTGTAAATCTCTGATAAAAGAAATGCGTAACTATTCATTCTCCAGAAGCTCACAGAGGGATGACGGTGCCTTTGCCTACTCTTTATGATTACTGTCCCCTTTCTGTGCACCATCTCAGAACTGCAGCTCAAGGCAGGCTGCTTTTAATGTCAAAGAATGTTCCTCTGATGTTACTGTTTTGTGAGAATTTTATGGCAATAAAAAAATAATCACTTCCTTCTCCTGTTTCCATTTCCAAATCCTGGGAGTCCTCAAATAGCTAACAGATCAGTAATCTTACAGGCTCTATTGCCAAGGGGACTTTGGATGGAATTAAAGCTGGCCAGAATTAAGACTGTGCAGATGAGGGGGATATATAACATCAGCGTGACAGACCTTTACTAAGCTGTGAAGATGTCTGCACACAAGGAGTGATGTTTTAACCCTAGTTTGAATGGTGGTGGTCACGGGAGGATGCAGGCCTTTCACCTTTACCTCCTTGGCTGCCTTGGTTGTCAGAATCCACAAGGTGTAAGTAAAACATGGCTAACTTTACCAAAGGGCATGACCTGGAGTAGAGAGGTAAAGTACTAGAGCCCCAGTTTACCTTTCTGCAAAATGGAAGCACTGGTCCTACTGTTATGAGAATTGCTACCAGAGCCTGGCCGGTAGCATTTCATGGGTGTCCAGTGATGACTGTATTCAGTTCTTATCTTTCCATCTCTCCGCTAGGTACCTCGGGATCACGAGACCCCTCACATACCCTGTGAGGCAGAACGGGAGGTGCATGGCCAAAATGATTCTGTCGGTCTGGCTTCTCTCGGCCTCCATCACCTTACCTCCGCTCTTCGGATGGGCTCAGAATGTGAACGATGACAAAGTGTGCTTGATTAGCCAGGATTTTGGCTACACGATCTACTCCACCGCCGTGGCGTTTTATATCCCCATGTCGGTCATGCTGTTCATGTACTATCAGATTTACAAGGCCGCCAGGAAGAGCGCGGCCAAACACAAGTTCCCAGGCTTCCCACGTGTGCAACCGGAGAGCGTCATCTCCTTGAATGGTGTGGTGAAGCTCCAGAAGGAGGTGGAAGAGTGTGCAAATCTTTCGAGACTGCTCAAACACGAAAGGAAAAACATCTCCATCTTCAAGAGGGAGCAGAAAGCAGCCACCACCTTGGGGATCATCGTGGGAGCCTTCACAGTGTGCTGGCTGCCGTTTTTCCTCTTGTCCACAGCAAGGCCCTTTATCTGTGGCACCGCCTGCAGCTGCATTCCGCTGTGGGTGGAGAGGACATGTCTGTGGCTGGGCTATGCAAACTCTCTCATTAACCCTTTTATATATGCCTTCTTCAACCGGGACCTGAGGACCACCTACCGCAGCCTCCTCCAGTGCCAATACCGGAATATCAATCGGAAGCTCTCTGCGGCAGGCATGCACGAGGCCCTGAAACTTGCTGAGAGGCCCGGGAGAGTCGAGTTTGTGCTGTAAGGTTACTTATCACTATCACCCTTTTATACCTCACCCCCTTTCATGCAGCTTTAATGCTGGGGAGAGCTTTCTGAATCAGTGGCTAACCTATGTTCTACCAGACTTCAGGTGTGAGTTCAGAATACTTTCACCCACTCGTATTGAGGTTAAAAACTCACTCATAGGTGGTTTTTAAACATAAAGCAAAGAAAACTAGCCTGCAAACCACAATTCCAGAGAACTTTGAGAACAATGAGGACACTAAGGGAGACTTACATAGATCTAATCTACATGGGAAGTAGACAGTAGAAAAAGACAAGATCTGAGTAAACTGGGAGCATGGGAACCTTGGGGGAGGGTTGAAGGGGGAGGGGAGAGTCAGGGAGGGGAGCCGAGAAAAATGTAGAGCTCAATAAAAAAATCAATAAAAAAGAAAAAAAAAAGAAAAGAAAACAAAACAACAAAACCCGGGATATTTAGGTATTTGAAAGGGAAGAAGAGATTTTCCCTTTTCTGATGAATTTCAGTTCATGTGACCGGTGACATGGAAGATGATATTCTCCATCTCTTTCATCACAAATAACATCTTAGTTATATCTGTCCCTGTATCTGAATTCCTATGACATTGCCATTTTCATTGCTTTTGTTCTTCCATGTGGCAAACCTTTCTTGGCGATTTTTTTTTTTTGAAACGCCTCTTTTGAGGAAGAAATGCCTTTTTATTTTTTACTTTATTTATTGTTGTTATTTTTCGGATATGGAACTTCATCCATCTAGGAGATGGCATGCTGGGAGAAGGCCCTAGCCACTGAGCTGTCAAGAAATGCTTCCTGTCTTGGTATCCAGGAACGGATTCCTCCTGGAGCTGTCAAGTTTTTGGGACTCTTTGGGAGACGTTCCTGATATTCTAGGGACCTATGGGAGTTGAGATCTGAAAACGTGCTACAAAGAGCTAATGTTAGTAAGGACTTGAGAGTTTCACCAGTAACTCACATATTAACAAATTCGGCATTGTTACAGAGGTGAGAGGCAAGATGGTAGTGTGACCAGCAGGTAAAATGAAGACTTTTTTTTATATAAAAGAAAGTTATATAGAGGAGATTTGACCATTGAGAGAGGAAAGAAACTTGGGATGAGATCATAACAGGTTCTGGTGGAGAATATATTCCCGTGTTATGAGAAATGGGAATAGGAAAGAACGGAGCAGAGAAGTTTGAGGGCTTAGTTCAGAGGGACTTTCCCTGTTACTTTGCCTGGGCAAGTGACATGTTTCACAATTAGGTCCCCACTCAGTCTAGATCCCACAAAACCTCCATCCTAGGACTGCAAGTCTTCTAAATACTAGAGTGCTTTTGTCTTAGAATGGGAAGTTGTTAGAGTATAGCTATTCTGGTTCTTGAGCTGGGGCTAACATCACAGTGTTCATTTCTACTTCTAGTGTGTATACACTGCTGTTCACATGAAATCATTCACGACACAGAAGGCAGGACTTAAAAATTTAGCCTGTGATGTCAGGCTCTAGAACACTCATTATAAGCAACCTCCAAGGACCTTTCAAATCTAGATGATCCCACGAAATGAGCATTTGCCCTCCAGACTTGGAAATTCTCAGGGAAGAAGCTCTGCTTTTTATTTCTGTTTATGTAATCTATGCCAGTGATTGACAGTTGTAGAATGCCATTGGCAGTAGCTACCATGCTACTGTTCCCAGGGGATTAACTTGTGGCTCAGGGTAATTGATATAGGATAATTGACTTATGATCAGATAGATGTGGAATGAATCATCCCAGTGCCTGTGCCTTTAATCGTCATGTAATTCTACTTGTCAGACAAATTTAGTCTGAGGTAGCGAAGAGCTACTGAATGCTGGGGCTAGGAACAGTGGACACCCGCTTGCTAGGAAGGCAGCTAGGCTGCTGTGCTTCCTCTAAGTGAGCTGTGTTTGTTAGACATGCTCGGTGGGAGGGTCCCATCTGGACAGAATCCTAGTCATTTCTCAAATACAGGAAATAAACCCAGGCCATTGATAAGAAAGAGTTCTAGAGCTTGGACCGGGGGGTGTTAAGATGACAGCTATAGATTTTTTGATCAAATAGCCTTGCATTCGTTATCAAGGGAAAGGAAGGGAGTTGATGGGTAACCCATTTTAGTTGGTGTGCTTCCGTATCCCCTGGAAAGAGCTATTTCTTGGTACAAGTTGTTAAGCTATTTTGCCTGGCGCCGGGATTGTTAGGCCAGAAGGAGGAACGTGTGTTGGTTTTATTTTTTAGGAGTAACACAATTTGGAACGTGTTTGAGGGAAGTCTTTGGAAATGGTGTGGAAGGCAGACAGCGTGAGGCGGGTGGCAGGAGGCGCCGTTCGGCAGCCAGTGTGCAAACTAGGAGAGGGGAGATGATGTCCTAATCGTCTCTCTATTTTCAGGGCTCTGACCACTCAAGGATAATTTCACTGATTAGTTTATCTAATACATTCACAGATAATTCAGGTATAAGAATAGCAATTTTAAAAACGTGACACAAACATGTTTCCCTGTTTGAAATAATAGCTCACAGTGATTGCGGATTCAGCCCCAGCCACTACGCTGAGAACTCTGGGAATAATACCACTGAAACTTCAAAACTTTATGACGGGCTACTTTTTTTTCTGCATTTTTACATTTTGACTATGATGAAACAAGAGCTTGGCGAGATCAAGTCATTTCCCCACGGTCCTTCAGATTAGATTGATAGAGTTGGATTTCAGCCCAGGAAGCCTGTGTTCAGAAGTGCTTTTAGTTTCACGCTACTGTACCCTTTGTAAAAATAAATCAGCTCAAATAAAATATAAGTATGCTTGCTCGTCTGTCCTTAGCTAGTGTGGAGGCTTGGATGTGGTTTCCTGTTAGGTCCCAGACAAAGGTCAGCGGACTTGTATGGTGAGGACCCATATAAGTAGTGTTTTAAGTTTTTGCAAACCATACGGTTCTGTTGAAACTCCTCATCTTTGCCACTGTCACCCACTTAAGTAAACAAGAGGCCGTGGGTACATACCAACGAAACTTGGTTTATAGAAGAGATGACCAGCTGGATTTGGCTCACAGGCAATAGTCTGTTGTCCCTTGATTTAAGAGAGAATTACTGTGCCTGATTACATCTCTCTCAGTTTGAATTTATAAATATGCAAATCGGTTAAGATGATTGGCTTAAAAATATCCATCAACGTTTGGATGCATTTGCTGTTAGAACTATTGTATAGAGTTCATATGGCAGCCATTTTTGAATGCTGTACCAGGAGGTTTTGTTGTCGGCACCAGTGTTAGAATATTAATTTTCAGTTTCTTTTTGGATGACTGGTGCACACTGGTGTATATAGAGGATATATAAAGTGTGACATCACTTTTGTTGTTGTTCATGTATTTCTCCATATGTGAAGTCCAGAAACATATACTTTGGTGATCATATAGAAACAGAGAAACATACTTTTGTGCTCCCTCTAAATTTATATGTTGAAGTACAGATTCTAATATAGCAGTATCAAAAGGTGGGGACCCTATGAGGTGACTGGGTCAGGAGGGCCCTTATGAAAGGGAACAGAGGGAACTGGCTTATGAAGGAGACAGAGAGCCTTGCAGATACCAAATTTACTGCTTCATCAATTACGGACTTCCTAGTCTCTAGAGATGAAGAGCAGTCTCACAAACTGCCACTATATCATATTTTGTTATAATGGCCTGAATCCAGCACAACACAGACACACTCAGCTTTGTTTCCTAATGATGAGAGTCATAGGCAGAAAGCTGTCTCAGTCAAAGGAGAAGAAAATGACTTAGCTGGTCCTTCCACGAATGCTATCAGAGGAGACTTCCTGAAAGGTTCATCTTTGAGGCTAGTCAAAGCATTTTTCATTAACAGCGAACTGAGAAGCATTCCAGGTAAAAGGGACATTCGTGTAGAGCCACCAAGGTAGGAGCTAATGCAAAGGAAGGAGCAGCCGGAGCTGATCTAGACTAGTTCCTAAAGTGAGGAAACAGCTGGAGATCATAGTAGGCATGATATAGATAGTGCTACAAACGATCCATGCAGCCCCCAGAATTTGGATTTAAGCGTAGGCCACATTTCTCAATTCATAGGAATTTGTTGCCTCTTCCCCTGGGGATGGTTGGCAATGTCCGAAGATACTTTTGATTGTCATTACTGGAGTGGGCGTGGATGTTAAATGCCATCTACATTTAGGTCAGGGAGGAGGCCAGCTGTCCTACAATGCACACAAAGGCCTCCCGCAGAAAAGACTTAACCTGTAAGGAAAGAGGTTTGGAAACTCTGGTGGAGATTGTGGTAAGTCATCCATGTCTTCTGTATGTAGTGGATGGAGCCATCAAAGTAGGGGCGCTGGTTTTGTGGCAGAGTACAGAAGACTCCAAAGGTGGAGGCTGGATGTAGAGTCCTTGCACGGATATTACTAGAAACACCAG
This sequence comes from Microtus ochrogaster, assembly GCF_000317375.1. NCBI lineage: Eukaryota > Metazoa > Chordata > Mammalia > Rodentia > Cricetidae > Microtus > Microtus ochrogaster. The sequence continues at coordinate 64,148,861 of NC_022015.1, read as the reverse complement.
ATGGCTTTCTGGGCATGAGCTACAGCACCAGGCACAACAGGGGTAGAAAGAGGATTGCACAACAGTCTTCATCTCTGGGAGTTCACACTCCTGTGGGTTTAGTGCTGTTGAGGTTAGTGACACTTGATCATCATTTTCAGTCAGAGTTAGAGCCTGTGTGGTCCACACAGCACAGATATGTTCAAGCCAACACTACTTGGAAAGCTGCTAATCAATTTGACCTGACATATGTTGCTTTTAAGTGTCTCATGTTTTGCTAACTTGTTCTTTGATATTATAAGGCTGGGTGACATTTGGGGTTATACTCTACGAGTCTAAATGATAATGCAATCGGTCACTGTGGTCTCTAGAAGAGTGACCAAAGACATGTACTCCACAGCTCAGACAGAACAAAGGAGAAATCTTAGACTCCTCCTACTTCTCTGGCTCCCTCACACATCTGGAGGCTACCCTAAGGACTCTGGGAAACTCCCCATTACTTCTGCCTTTTTCTTCCTCTCTGACTGTTTGGGATTGGGCCTGTGTTATTTTGCTTCTTGCCTGGCCTTCTTGACTCCATTATTTCCCCCCCTACACCTCAGTCTCCTTTCTCTGTGTGAACAGTCTAGACTGTGTGTTGTCACTTCCAAATATTTACCCATTTCTTCCCGTTTTCTTAATCAGCATAACCAGAGTCCCCAGAGCCCAGCAGGCACTCAAGGACTTTCCTTGGGGTAATGGAGTGAATACAGGGAAAAAAGTCCTGAATACTGTTGCACTGGTAATTTTGGTTCACTACTATCAATTTTAATCTTTTCACTATTTCACAAGTGTGTAAATAAAAGCAATGACAAAATGTGACAATGTGACATGAGCAAGGATCCTGTCTTTCTCTTCCTCACGGACTTGAACTGCCACAAATTGCTTTTTTTTTTTTTCCACAAATTGCTTTTAAGTATCGTGTCACAAGGACTTGTTTGGAATCCTTTATGAGCAGTTCCGAAGAGCAGTTTCTCAAATACTTTGCTATAGAAGAGGATAATGGAATTGTTTTGAAGGAGCTCTTCCTTTCTGTCTCCCCTCTTCTCCTTGGTGACTGTATTGTCTTTCTCTTCAAAGAACCTCTTAGTATCCCCATCAGCTGCAGTGGTACTTAGCAGTGACTCATTGCAGAATAACCTTGTGTTTCTGCCATGAATTCTGTCAATTTTTTTCCTCCAAGCTTTAGGCTGGAGCTTGGAATTCAACCTGATTGCATGCTTTCTTTGTGGAAAGGGGTAGTTTAAAAGAAATGAAGTAAAGTTCATCCCAGGGGAATCTGGGAAGAAATATCAAGGCCCCTTGCAATCCTGGGTGTCTGTGATGGGCTGCTACTTTGGTGACAGGAGCAAAAAGAAGAGTTTGCTATTCCCTGGACGTGTATCTCTCAGTAACATTTTCTTTACTAATATGTCCCTCACAGTGATATCTTCTTCATCACTAATTGCCTGAAGTTCAAGTTCAGTGCTTGGCCTTTATTAAATAATCAACTAGTAATGACAACAGGTTCTTCGCCCCATGCTTTGCAGTTACCCAGAGTTTAAGTCTCTTAAAATAGGGAGGGTGTTGGTCTGTGCGGTGTTTTATGTAATGCTGAAGATCAAAGTCAGGAACCTCACACACGCTACGAACTCCCACTTTGCCCCAGCCCTTGCCCTGACTTCTTCTACCACCTTCTTGTGTTTTTGTTTTTCTTCAGTTTTTAAAAAATACAGGGAACACAATCAAACAGTATAGAAAAGTACACAATAAAAATAAGGCATGGAGGGTGTCCTTAGGAAGGTAATTTAACATGGTAAAATCATTGAAGACATGATATCGAGGTAGTAGGATTTAATAAGAAGAGATGTGGGAGGCTTAGGATAGGGATTGCTCAGTGCTTAAGACAGTTCAGTCCAGTGACAGCTGTGGACAGAGGTGGCCAGTGGACCTGGAACATGTCTTCAGTGATGTCAGGAAGTTGAATAGGTTGGAATTAGTCCAGGGAGTCAAGTAGGTTTTTGACAGGAGTGATACTAGGCTATAGTGGGCATGCTGGATGGAGAGCCTACCAATTGTAGGAGTGTGTGCTGTAAAGCTAATGTAAATGTGAGATCTCTGCTTGGGGAGACTGCTCCAGGAAGATGGCATTGACACAAGGAGAGAGGCTAATGCTATCTAAGTAGTCTGGGACCTGGAACGCTTAAATCGTCACTGTGGCTAGCAGGTGGCTGGTAAGGAAAGGTGGGCTCTGGAGATGGTGCTGACTAGAGCCCGCAGGAATTCAGTAGAGTTTAGGAGCCGGTGCGAGCAAAGCTGAGTTAGAGGCTGCTAGGTGTGTTCCTTCCCCTTGAAGGGAAGAGTCAACAGTCCTAGGCTAGAATTGTCTCTGGAGTTCCTTAGTTGAGGACACAACTTATTTCCTGTCTTCACTCTAGTCTGTGGAACTGGGATTTGGTTGAAATACAGCAGTTATTCTCAGGCACTCTTGGGTGAGGTTGAGGTTTGAAGCCAGCGATTGTGTCTTATGGAGAAGAGTATTCTATCAGCTGGGAAATTCAGCTGTTAAGGACTGGGCTGAGAAGGGAACTTCAGGTAAATGGATTCAGATACAGGGACAGTGTGAGTGAGGCAGAGAGCCTAACCTGGAAACCTGGTCCTGGGCCTGTGACACCCTAGACCAGCTCCTAAACACAGTGCTCCTGTGGTAAGTCAAGGCCTGTGAAAATGTGGCATTGTGGGGGTGTGGTTCTATACCAGTTGAATGGATACTTTCTCAGCTGTTGGCTTAAACTTTACTGTGGCCCAAGGCTTGTACTTCTGTGAGTCTAGAAGACAGACCTGGAGGGAAGCAGGACTCTCGTTTCTGTGTAGGTGAGTTACAGTGGGTGATGATTCTCAGTGGAAGTAATACAGTTTGTGAGTGTGTATGTGTGTGTGTGTGTGCGTGAGAGAGAGAGAGAGAGAGAGAGAGAGAGAGAGAGAGAGAGAGAGAGAGAGAGGGAAGAGAAAATAAGAATATACTCTCCTCCATCATCTAGCCCTTATTCCTTCTTATCTCTCTTTGGGCAAATGCATTATTCTTTTCAAGTCCTCCATCCCACCCACTTTCATGTTTATTTTGTGTGAGAGACCCACTGCATTTGATTAGTTATTGAGCATTGGTGAGAGGTTATTTACCTTAGAAAGGGTAACTTTCCAGTAGCTCTACAACTCCCCCACTGCCCCCGCAACCATGAAACCTCATGAGTCCCTCTTCACTCCTGATGGGACATTAATGGAGCCGGACTTGTGCAGGTGACTACCACGTCTGTGAGTTCATGAATCCAATAGTCATGCCATGTCCAGAGGATGTGTTCCATCACCCTTTCCCCGTCTCATCTTCCTGCTCTTTTTTTTTTAAAAGATTTATTTATATATTTATTATGTATACAACATTCTGCCTCCATGTATGCCTGCAGGCCAGAAGAGGGCACCAGATCTCATTACAGGTGGTTGTGAGCCACCATGTGGTTGCTGGGAATTGAACTCAGGACCTGTGGAAGAGCAGCCAGTGCTCCTAACCACTGAGCCATCTCTCCAGCCCCTCATCTTCCTGCTCTTATATTCCTTCTTTCCCCTCTTCTTCCCTGTTCCCTGACCTTGGCAAGAGTGATGTAGGTGTACCACTTAAGGCTGAGCATTCAGTGATCAGTTATTCCCACCACTTTGACTGACTGAGTCTCTGCATTAACCATGGTCCACTGACAAAGTATCTTCTGGCAGTGTGAAAGCTAGCCATCAGAGAGGAATTTTTCAGGTCAGTTCCTGTTTGATTTCAACCAAAGTGTGTGATGTCTTCAGCATGGTCTTATCACCTAGCCTTGGAAAGCAGCTGTGGAAATGGCGGTAGTTTGTATTGCTTTGGTGCCTCCCAAGCTTCCCCCCAAAAATTTAACAGGAATGTACCCTACCCTGGCACTAGGATGTTCATTTAATAACTTACAACTTTTTGGAGCAGCAATCTACACCCATGCAGGATACCTTTATTCAAATTCTTTTTTAAAATTGTATTTTGATTAGCTTACAGATTAGATTTTCTGTATGGCTTTTAATCCATCTTTAGTTTGGGTTTAGCCTCCCTATATCCCTTCCTCTCTTCCCCTGCTCCTCATTCTTTTATTATTATTACTATTGAAAAAATTTCCGCCTCATCTTTCCAACCTTGATATTGCCCCCTCTGTTTTTCAGACTGTCATTATTCTTTTAACAGTTATTATTTTCAAGTAGGGAAAAGGTTATACTATTTTGTAAAACTTTTAAGTACTTTTGAAAGCAAAGCCAATTTTGGACGCATCTATATGATAAAAGATTTCTATGTGGGTTATTTGGGTCTCGTTCTCAAATACATTACTACGGGCTTGGTAATTTACAGAACCTTTGGCGTTTATGAAAAGAGCAAGATTACATCTCCTTCTCCATTAGAGATGCTCGTGATACCTTCTAAGTCACCAATGATTGAAATCACTGACTGCCATTAAAAAAAAAAAGAAATAATCCACCCACCACAAAGTGAAAACCCAAACTTGTGGTCTGGCTAATTTTCTTGTCTTTCTCTCTTTTATAGACAAAACTCTGACCACTGTAAAAAAAAAGGTCATGATACATGATCCAGAGTGGATTACTGGAGGCGAAAAGTGCAAAGCGGGTGGAAACTACGAAATCATTGGCTGAGACTTCAAAACGGAACGTGGCTTCTGTCTTCTTGGCATGGCTGGAATGTAACCGGGGGTGGGGGGTGATCTGTTGTACAAAGTGTATTTTGGGGGGGGGGGAGACGGCGACTTCTCCCTTTCTTTTCCCTGTGGATCAGTGATATTGTGTTTCAATGAAAACAGCTGTCCATGTCAGACAGCCATCTCAGCAGTAAGCACACTAACAGAGCTGGGTTCTGGGAGGGAAGCAGTTTCTGGTGCTTTCCACAAGTCCACATTCATGTGAGTGGGGGGGAAATCCTAACGCACAACTCCCATGCTTCCAGGCTAGGCTTCATGGTAGCTCTCCAGGAATCACCCATGAGACAGAGTACATACACTCCGTGGTCGGATGGAAGGGATCTGTCCAAGCAAACTGCAGTGAGTGTAGTGTTGAATGTGCTGCATGTCCATGTTAGAAAACAGAAACCCGTCATCAGCTGATACAAACGATTCCCCAGGGCAGTGTCTGTCCGAAGCTTTTGTCAAATACTTTGGCTTTTCTGCAGGGTCCTTGTGACTTCCCACAAGTGTACGTCCGCTGTTAAACCCCTTATCATTGTGGTGTAACTCAGGAACAGATCTCAGGACGGAGAGAGGCCAGAAAACCCGAATAAAGCTTTTCCTTGCCCTCGCTCTCCTGAAGGCTCTGAGAGAGGATGGTAACTGCAGAAGAGTGAGTGCCACCTGACTGCATTGTATATTAACACGATTCTCGGCATGTCGTTTTCTCTCATCTTCTACGAGGCTGCAAGGAGCCCACAGGCTGCTCTAGAACTGTGTGTCGTGAGGAAGGAGTGTGGCCATGGAATAACCATGAATGGTTGCGGTGCTTCTGGAGACCGCATAAACATGTTCATCCAGCTGAACTGTGGGAATTGGAGGTCGTGTGGACCCCTGTTGTGAATACTCTAGAACGCCGTCCTGTTTCATGTAGAGAATGTGTCTCTGTGTTCGTTCTCTGTATCTTAAATCAAATGTGTGCCCGATGAATTCCGTCCTCTAAGCCCTCCCCCCAATAAAAATGGTCAGCATTCAGGACAGGTAAGGAGACAGAAAGGGTCCCTTAAATGGTACCGGATAGCAGTGTGGGTGAAGGAGACGGAAAGGCAGAGATAGAAGAAAACCCATGTCCACACGGGGGAAATGAATGCAAACTGTAATTTGATAAACGAGAACTGAAAGAGATGTTATTTTCCTACAATGAAGGAAGCTGTCCTCTCACCGGATAAAACGGGTTCCAACATGGATTTTGGATTTCTTCCAGCTGTCACTGACATTGCTTATTATGAGACACAGGGAAGGGCCCCTTCTTATGAAGGGGAAGTAGGCACTGTCCTTCCAAAGTGTGTACAAATTCCTGAGCCGCAGATTTGCTAGAGTGACCGTATATACTTATATTCATAATTTAAATACCAATTATGTCAGATACATGTTGTTAAATTTGAAAATGTTTTATTACATTACATCAAATAAAGGTTATTTGTAGCTGTAATAAAACAACCTAAGTACTTGTTTTGATAAAAGGTCTGGTGTCGTCCATGTTACTCTACAAAGGATGGTAGGGGCCTCCTCTGTGCTTGTGTCTGCTAAAACCCTAGCAGGTAGCTGGGAGCAGTGGTGCATGCCTGTTATCTTAACACCCAGAAGGCAGAGGCAGGAGGATCTCTGGTCTGAAGATAGTCTGAGTTTAGATCTGAAGACGCTGTCTAAAAACAACAGCAACAAGACCTAACGAATAATCGACAGTTTTGTAGAATTGCCTTCCAATGTAGGGATTTATCCACTTAGTATCTCTAAAATTTTAAATCAAAGGGTGTTTGCTTCTTGATTTGATAAACCCTGGGCTCTTGCTGTGGTCAGGATTGGCAGTGCTGAAAGGGCAAAGATAGGAGCAGTGTAGCCCTTGCTTTTGAGGAATTTGCCATCAGGATCCTAGCAGGTCATCAGTGCAGAACGGAACACTGTAGCAGGTTACCGAGAGGGACGGTTTTCTTTCTTACAGCACAAGGTAGGACGTTATGGCTCGTTACTGGGATTAATTTAGACTTCATATTTGTTTATTTTTTGTTATGACCTTCACTATTCGTATCCTGCCTGATCTGCCTTACTGTAGCTGCTGGGGCTGGATCCCATGAGTGCAAAGCACTTTAGATGTGTAGTAGGCAAATGGAAGGAAAAGGTAGCAACTGAAAGGGAGAAAATGTCCAATCATTAATATTTCCTGCATGGCGTAACTTATCTCTACCAAATGTGCAGTTTTGTTTTAGCTAAGAGCTGAGAGAAATCATTGAGGTAAAATTTTCCATAGACTATATGACTGTTTGAGCAAGAATGAGTGTTGACTAATCTTTTGTCTTACTTTTGGGGATCAGCTGTGGACTTCTGGCAAGGCTGAGCACTGGGAAGCCATTGAGCATTGGAAAGCCATGCTTGCGAAGGGAAGTACTTGTAAGAGATACAGAGTCACTGTTGCCTCTGTGTTTAGCTTTATGCAGTAAATATCAAGTATGGCACTCAGGGTTTTCCTGGGCTTTTAAGGAAGCTGGATCACGCATAAGTCTCCAAGCACTTACATGGTATCTTGTCCATGAGATACTTCTATATGCATTTGATAGTCATATTTTTATATAGTTTTATGAGACTGATTGTGGGCATGACCACATCAATCTGAGTTAAAAGTTTGCATCATCTTTTTAAGATAGTTTTTTTTTGCAAATATAATAATTGTTTGAATTCCCACCTGGAGATAGAAGAGCTCTCCCTTTCAGCATTTTGACTCTCAAGTAAGTCCTCAGTGGAATGGATACAAATGTTTGCAAGCCTTGATTTATTTTAAACAGCTATTTTATCTCTCAGAACTTTTATGCTTTCCCTCCGCCTCTGCCCAGGATGTTCTTTCTAGTTTCCATTATTCACTTGTCATGTGTCTTCAGCTTAGTTTTTATCATCAGTGTGGTGGTTCGGAATGACAATGACCACCATAAGCTCACAGGGAGTGATACCATTAGGAGGTGTGGCCTTGTTGGGGGAGGTGTGGCCTTGTTGGGGGAGGTGTGGCCTTGTTGGGGAAGGTGTGGCCTTGTTGGGGGAATAGTGTCACTGGGGGGGGGATGGGCCTTGAGGTCTCATTTGCTCAAAACATGCCCAGTGTCTCTCTTCCTGAAGCCTGCTGCTCTGGCTGTGGAACTCTCAACTCCTTTCCAGCACCATATCTGCCTGGGTGTTGCAATGCTTTCTGTTAATGATGATAATGGACCAAATCTCTGAACTGTAAGCCGGTCCCAATCAAATATTTTCCTTTATAAGAGTTGCTGTGGTCATGGTGTCTCTTCACAGCGATAGAACACTGACTAAGACAACCAATATACCCCTTTTATTGTGCAATGTGGTGGGAGCATGTTTGTGGTAGGCATGACATATGTATTTCTTAATGGGAAGAAAGGAGAGAAGAAAGGAGTGCAGGAGGAAGTGGGTAAAAAAGAGAAGAGGACTAGCATCGATGTGGCACTTTTAAATAGTTTTACAAGAAGAAATGAGGAGAGTTTCAGTGTTGTGGCCTGACTGGTGAGGAGCAGGGAAGGAACTGCCCTTCAGTCTTCTGTGTGCATCTCACGGCAGGCCTCCGCTGCCCAGTGCCGCTTGCTTTTCATGACTTACTCGTATCAAGAGAGTGACCTTTTCTCAGTTTCCTGCACTGGTGGAGCAGAGCTGTGTATGTGCTGGGGCCCGGATGTTGAAACTTGTTTCTTCACAGCCAGCCAGATGGTCTTTAGCGGTATATATAGAAGCCATTTGGAAACTTCCAGTGAGTCAGCGCATTCTGAAAACACCCCAGTAGTGCATACCATGATCCGCTCCTTGCTCTAAGCTTAACGTGAGAAATTCCTTGTTCAACATTATGTGTAAACATTCAGCCTTTGAGAGTTAGCTCAGGGCATCGAGTTTCCATAAACTGGAGTTTCTGTGGCTGCTGCCTCTTTAAATTGGAATTGTCTACACGTTGGCGAGAAAAGAGTCGGCTTGTTTGCTTGTTCCTTTCCTTTGCTCACTCTTTCCTGTGGTTCTGGGGATTGAATTCAGTACCTTTTACATACTAGAAAAGCATGAACCTTTCTCTAAATGTCCATGCCTTAAGATAATTTCTGGGGTGGGAGAGATAGCTCAGTGTCCGAGAGAGTTGACAGCTCTTGGGGAGGACCCAGATTCCATTTCCAGCACCTTCAGGACAGCTTACAGCATTCTTTAACTACAGTTCTAGGGGATTTGATGCCCTCTCCTGAACTCTGAGGGCACTGCATAAATGTGATGCACATACATACACACATACATACATACATACATGCATACATAAATACATACATACGAGAACTCACACCTACACATCAAATAAAAAAGCAAATCTTCAGATAGAATCAATCCTCAAATAGCATGGGAAAACTTGGATAAAGTTCCAGTCGGGTTTTTAAAATATGCTGTGTAGCCTCTGCTAAGATGTGATGTGATCATCTGTAAAAACATGAATGAAACGAGTAGTATGTCTGGAAGGAGAGAGAGGTCGGCAGGTGTCAGAAGGAGGTTATGCTGTAAAGGAATCACACCTGCACTATGGAGGCAAACAGCGGGTGGTAAGAAAATATCTTTGATGTGTGTTATGGAATACTTTTGGTACCCAATTTTCCTTCTTAATTATATCTTGATTAAGCTATTATTGAAATACCCTTTATTCCACCAGCCTGCACTGTTTCACAGTAGGAAAGGAAGCCAGCTGTACATCTCTATATTTTGGATTTTTCACCTGCAGAAAAGCTAGATGCTACAAGAGCCCTAGAGAATCACAGAGCTGAAGACTCTGCTGGTTGGTCCAATTCCACTTGTGCTGTGTTGTACGTGAGAGATCACTCTCCAAGAGCTGTGCTCTGTCTGAGTTTGTTTAAAGGAGAATGGCATATACCATCACTTTGCAAACTGTCTTTGATGAAGTGCTTCATGGCTTTTTGGTTGAAGAATAAAACTGAATTCTAGGAGAACTGAAGTAAAAAAAATATAAACATTTAATTAGGTTCAACAGACAAAAACACATTTCAGCAGATTTGGTCAAAACAAGCATTATGTAGAGAGAAAGAAAGGAATCACAAAAATTGACCATTGTTTTCACTGTAAGCGAGCAGTGGCTGGATTGGGATAGCCGAGCAGTTTCCCATGTGCAGATACTAACTTTGTAAGGCATTCTACTATGAGGCCATATTAACAGGAAAGGCTCAACTCAGCAGTATGGACAGAGAAACTGCTTGTTCCAACCATGTTGGAAGCATTCTTGAGTCAGCCTGTCAACAACTATAATCTTCCTGTATGTTGTTGTTGTTGTTGTTTTTATTATTTTATTTTTATTTTTACTTACCCACAGTTAAGTTGAATCCACAATGTTGCTGGAGAAACACTGAAAAGCATTTAATTTTTTGAATGAATACGTTAGCTAAATTACTCCCAAAGGAAAAAAAAAGTACACTTTGAATATCACCAGGAGATTTTTGAAGGTACAAGTTCATATTATTAGAAAGGTGACCATTGTACTTTATATCTCAAACTCAAATTTTTCGAACTTTATTCTCAATAAGAGCAATATAGGGACTTTTGCACTGTGGTTCTGGGGATTGAATGCAGCCCTTTATGCATTAGACCCGCCTCCCTAACAACAGAGCTTGCTGACATGACGATTTCTTTAACACTGATGGCTTTGGGAAAGGGAAATCAGTTTTCTTGAAGAGTGTGGTCCCAAGCAGATTGACCATGCTTTAGTGTATGGCCCCACACCCGTGAGTATTTGAGTGGCACAGATTGAAATCTGTATTCTATAAAGTAAGAAGGAGGAGGATCTGGGAAGAGTAGGGAAATGAGGCTGGGGTGAATATGATTGGAATGTATTGTATGAATGAATGACAGTCCCAAAGCATTAGTAAAATATTATATTAATTTCTTAAAATGTGACTATTTCTGGGGCCCATTTCAAGATTTTGATACGTTGTGTTCTGGATGAGATGTGGCATGAAGTGGGCCTAGCTTTTCTGAATTCTCTAAACACTGAAAATTAGCATTCCCACACATGCTGGCTGATTGAATTATCTAGCTAATTGTGTGAACCAGTAATCAAATGATTTGTGAACATTTATAGAATCTTTAGCAGAGAGTTTCACAAGCTTCCAAATATCCTTTTGTTCTCAGGGATACCGAAACCTCACAAGCTTGTAGAAGGAAACAGTCCAGAAAGTAATTGAGATACTGTCTTAGTTACTTTCCTATTGCTCAATTATAAGCATTTATTGGGACTTACAGTTCAGAAAGTAAAAGTCCATGACCATCGTGGTAGGGAGAATAAGAGCAGCAGGCAATCATAGCTGAGAGCTCACATCTTGAGAAAACAACCATGAAGCAGAGGGGATGAGAGGAGACAAGAGAGTGTGTGAGAGTGAGCACTAACTAGGAATGGCTTTCACTTTTGAAACCTCAAAGCCTGTCACCAGTGACACCCCTTCTCCCACAAGGCCACACCTACTGATCCTTTCCAGACAGTTCCAATTGGGCACAGTATTCAAATATATGAGGCTGGGGGGCATTCTGATTCAAACCACCACAATAATTCACAAACACTGAACTTAAAGACACGCAGATGCTTAAGTTTAAGTGATTCCTGTTACAGTCTTCTAACTCAATCTTGAAGTCTTTCTGTTAGGTGTGTCTCTCTGAGAGTTTGACTATGGGAAAGTTAGGTTCAGATGTTTCTGTCAGGTAAGACACAATGAAGAAGTGAAAACAGGTTGTTGCTTACAGTTACCAGAGAGGCCAGGATGCTGATGTGGGGCTATTGGGAAGCCTGGAAGGGACATTGGGGTTAGCCAGTGGGTAGGGAGCTAGACAGGGAGACTCCAAATGACTATGTCGTAATTGAGATCCATGGGCATTATTTTGTAGACTTTCTCCACAGACTGCCACGGATTAGCTGGTTTAATGAATATCTGTGATTATTGAAATGCCACTAGTGTGGACTGTTAAATCTTCTGTGGCCAGCAAATGTGGGATGTGGTGTTGGGTTTTGGGTCAGAGAGATGAAGAACAGGTGATTTGACACTAAGAAAGGGAACCACACAGGGAAGGGAAACTTTAACTAAAACAAGGGGCTATATTTGAATACCAGGGTAACAACTTTCTTAAATTCACAACAGGAAGAGATGGTAAATTCCCACATCATTGAGTGATTACTTGCATCAAGTACTGAATATTAACATTAGTTATGGAGTCAGTTAAAAGATACATGTGTCACTTTTCTGTTTCCATAGCAAAGCAACTGACCAATGTCTGTCATTGAAATGATCAGTTCTTTGTGAAACATGCAATGAATATTACCATGGAATATGGAATGATGACATTGTGTAAGGTGAACACTTTCAGTTTCATGTGTATTGTATACTTCATGACAATGATTAATGGCAGCTTTGGGTTGTTTATTACTCATTAGTTATTCTAATAATCCTCAAGAGAATTTGAAGAAATTATCGTTGTCTGTGTATCAGGGATGAGATAACTGAAACTAAGAGAGCACAAGGATATTAGTTCATATTTAGAAACACTGATCTCTCAGCTGGGGGGTAGTTTTCATCATGACTTCTCTTTTATGACTAACTGCATTTTGGTTACTGCCTGTTTGCTGTAGTAAATATCTGAAACAGGAGGGAAAATGTGTTTGCCTCATGCTTGCGTGGAATTCAATCTGTGGTCTATGTGTACCACTATTTAAGACCCAAGGTGATGCTGAACAGGAGAACATGGAAAGGCATAGATGCTTGCCTTGTGACTGCCGGGAGAATGAGAGCGAGAGCGAGAGCGAGAGCGAGAGCGAGAGCGAGAGCGAGAGAGAGAGAGAGAGAGAGAGAGATAAAGAGAGAATGAGAGAAAGATACAGAGACAGCCTGTGCAATTATCAGCCATCTTCCTTATTCCCGTTTTTCCTATCTGGACCTCCAGCCTATTGGGCATTTTACCTAGTGGTAAAATCTACATTCATGGCAGTTATTCGTGAAAATTCATCTTTCCGTTACTAGTCTCCATTGGAAGGCCTCGCTGGGTGCTGAGAGGTTGCCGATATCATGGCCTGGCAGCTTTTTCCAAAAGCTTGACAACAGGGAGACTCCCTCCCTTCCCAGGGAAACTTCCTGCTCCCTGCCTTTATCTGGAGAATGTCCCTGGGCCTGGAAAACTGACTTTATCTGAAAGCTGTTTCTGAGCCAGAAGCCTGACTTATCTTTAGCTTGATCCTGGTGCAGATTCCTGTTAGAAGCCTCCCTTACTGCGCACATGATAACTAAGACGTGTGCTAGGAATCTTAGGATAGGACTGTGCCACTTAATGCAAATTAGGGTTTGTCCCCAGGCTCCCCAATCCTATATATTCCTTATACTCTGGAACAAAGTTGAGCTGATTCACTGAAGTCTGTCTCCCAAGCGGGGGGGGGGGGTCTCTCCATTATACCTTTAGCTGCAGAACCTTGTTCCTGGCTTCTGCTCCCTCCACCCTCGTGGACCAATGCAACCGATGATCCCGAGGAAGAGGCAGAGCCACAGATCTAGGTTTCTTCCAATCCAACCAGATGGACAGTCACCCTGATTTTGTGAGCCTGAAACTTGGCTCACTTTTGAGCCTCTAAACACCTCTCACCATGTGAAGCGCTATTGCCCACCCCAGCTCAGTTTCCAATCATCGATCACTCTAAAGAAGTGACGGTTCCGTTGTTGCTTCTTCTTCCCAGCCTTCAACGTCTCTGTTTCTGGCACCTGGTGCCCTAATGTTTTCTCTTGGTTAAATCTCTACTGCAGCCTGCATGGGATGCTTCATTGTAAGGGTCACTCTGGACAATCTGGCCATCGATGTTTATTTTGGAGTTTAATTGTGATGGTCTTCTCAAGGCTGGTATGTGAAAGGTGCTCTGCATATAAGTGGACTCCAGCCAAGGACTGAAGGACTAACTAACCAGAGAGGGAAAGGAAAAGGGATGTGCTGTCTTCCTGACTTTACCGCTGCTTCAGGGCTTTAGACTCCTAGTGAACTATACTACTAACTTGTATAGTTCTGCATGTTGCAGACAGATCATGGGATTTCCTACTCTCTGTATCACATGGGTAAATTCTTCATCATAAATCTCTCAACTACCTGCCCCTCTCCCATCCTTCTCCATAGATCTGCCTCCCTATTGGCTCTGCTCCCTAGAAGGATATTAGTTATGGTTGCTATAATAGGTAACTTTCTCTGTTTTTGTCATTAAAACTGACCTGTCGAGTGTCCCATTCTCTCACCTCCAGCTGATCCTCTCTTCTTATAGTTATCATGTGCTAACTATACACATCAATACTAGAACCTGAAAACCTTTGATGGATGTTCCAGATAGTGTGAAAGCAGGCTGTTGAGTAGGGATCTGTAAACCTTACGGTTGTTTGCCCACAGATTCTACCAGAGATTCCCAAAGCTCAAAGTGAATTCTTGTCCAAATCATCTCTGTGACTCAAGCCAGGTCCCTTTTCTGATATCATTAGGGCAGAGACGCGAGGGAATCCCCCAGCTTATTAGAACAGAAATGAATGAGGGTAATTAGGTAATAGCCGAGACTTGTCAGGACCATTTGGCCGGCTGCCCTCAGCTCCTTGTCTTTGGGGAGTTCAGTGAGTCTGTGAGGTAGCTTGGGCTGTGCTGCTGGCTCAAGACAGCAGCCCTAGTGAAGAAAGCTCAAACCAATCTCATTATTCCATCACCTTCCTCGTGGATGGTTTTGTTTGAAATGTTTGACTGTATTTTGGAATTGGAGATAAAATTAACACCTGAGACTATTTCTAGGTGTGTGAATCAGAGATTCCTCTTCACACTGCTCATTCTCTTGGCTCCTAAAAATTAAGTTGCAGCAAGCTTTACGTATTGGCAAAAAGAACAGATTTACTCAATTGAATCAGTTTTAGAAAAATTTGGCCCAGTTCCCGTTCATCCATTTGAATCATTTAAAGCACAGAGTTTTGGATGGAATAGTTCAAAAATTATTATCATGTGGGTTCTATTGGGTTTTAAGAAAAATTTGCCTAGTGGAAACAGAGATATGCTTTTATTCCTAGTTCACCACGGAAAATGTATACACATGTTACCTATTGTTGATGAAGACAAGTGGGGAACCCAGGTTTCCTTAAAGGAGGTCATAACCAGAATTTCAGATCGGTGTTATTAGACAAATTTGAACTTTTAAAAAGAGTGGAGCAGAACTTTTAAATTTGACATTTTAAACAAATGGAAGAGAATACGTTGTAATAAAACCTACTCGTTTGTTGCGACATCATTTTGTCTCATTAACTTCTTTCTTTTTTAATAAAAGAGAGGATTAAAAGTCAAGGACCCTTTTTTATAGTCTTTGTTAGAGATGGGCGGCTTGGGAACATTCCCTCTTCCCTTTGATAACTAATTGCTTTACCTGTAAAGGGGAGGCAGAGTTGAGCGGTCCTCACCGTCCTCACAGGGTTGTGGAGCGGAGTGCATGAGTATACATGGTAAGGTCTAAGAACAGAGCCTCCTACACTGATGCTCACTTGGTGTCTGCTACCTGTGTGCTTAGTCTCCCCTTCATCTCATTTTCCTCCTTCCTTCTCTTAGGAGCTGGCATGCTCCGGAACAGTTTTCTTTTTTTGTAAATTACCACTTAGAGATTTTTAGTCCTCCTTCCTTCTCTTAGGAGCTGGCATGCTCCTGAACAGTTTTTTTTTTTTGTAAATTACCACTTAGAGATTTTTACTATAAAATATTTGTGTCTTAAAAATTTGCACAAGCATATATTTTTAAAATTTTATTGATATTTATTGAGCTCTACATTTTTCTCTACTCCCCTCCATGCCTCTCCCCTTCCCTTCAGCCCTTCCCCAAAGTCCCCATGCTCCCAATTTACTCAGGAGATCTTGTCTTTTTCTACTTCCCATGTTGATTAGCTCTATGGATGTCTCTCTTAGGGTCCTCATTGTTGTCTAGGTTTTCTGGGATTGTGATTTGTAGGCTGGTTTTCTTTACTTTATGTTTAAAATCCATTTATAAGTGAGTACATGTGATAATTGTCTTTCTGGGTCTGGGTTATATCACTCAAAATGATTTTTTTCTAGCTCCGTCCATTTTCCTGCAAAATTCAAGATGTCGTTAATTTTTTCTGCTGTGTAGTACTCCATTGTGTAAATGTACCACATTTTCTTTATCCATTCTTCGGTTGAGGGGCATTTAGGTTGTTTCCAGGTTCCGGCTATGACAAATAATGCTGCTATGAATATAGTTGAGCACATGTCCTTGTGGCACGATTGAGCATCCTTTGGATATATACCCAAATGCAGTATTACTGGGTCTTGAGGAAGATTGTTTTCTAATTTTCTGAGAAATTGCCACACTGACATTCAAAGGGGCTGTACCAGATTGTACTCCCAACAGAAATGCAGGAGTGTTCCCTGTACAACCTGTTGTCGTCAGCGTTTTTGATCTTGGCTATTCTTACAGGTGTAAGATAGAATCTCAGAGTTGTTTTGATTTCAAGCATACATTTTATACACACTACTATATTGTGTTAATATATAAAGCTTATGCCCCGAAATAATTACATGGACGCTGTATTCTTTTAAACACTGCTTGGCCAATTTCTATCTAGCCTCTTCTAGGCTAATTCTCACATATTAATTTAGCCCATTTCTAATCATCTGTGTAGCACCACTAGGTGCGCTTACAGGGAAGATTCTAGCCTATGTCCATCCTGGGTCAGAGCTTCATCGCGTGTGCCCCCCCCCCCCCGAGAGCTGAGCTATGGCGTCTCTTTGAGGCGTCTGCCCCCGAGAGAAGAGCTGTCGAGTCTGAGCTCACTTCCTCTTCCTCACAGCATTCTGTTCTGTTTACTCCTCCCACCTATGTTTTAACCTATGAGGCCAAGCAGTTTCTTTATTACTTAACCAATGACCTTCCTCCATCACTCCACTCCTCTTATTATATTTCTTCTACCTCCTCTCTGTCCCATATTTTCTTTCTATTTTTAAAGATTCATTTATTTATTATGTATACAACATTCTGCCTCGATGTATGCCCGCATGCCAGAGCAGGGCGCCAGATCTCAGTACAGATGGTTGTGAGCCACCATGTGGTTGCTGGGAATTGAACTCAGGACCTCTGGAAGAGCCACCAGTGCTCTTAACCTCTGAGCCATCTCTCCAGCCCCCTCTTCCATATTTTCTTTTTCTCCATTTCCCTTTAGAAAAAAAAAAACAGTCCTCCCAGGGATGTCAACCAAACACACCACAAGTTACAGTAAGACTAAATATATACCCTCATATCAAGACTGGATGAGGCGATTCAGTAGGAGGAAAAGGGTCCCAAAAGTAGACACAAGAGTCATACAGTCCATGCTTCCGTTGTCAGGAACCTCACAAGAAGACCAAACTACACAACTGCAACATACGTTTAGAAGACATACACAGACACATACAGGGTCTATGTTTGCTGCTTCACTTTCCGAGAGGCCCTATGAACCCTTAGTTGATTCTGTGGGCTATGTTCTTGTGGTGTCCTTGACCCCTCTGGCTCCTATGATCCTTTCTTGCCCTCTTCCACAGATTTCCCGTGCTCTACCTAATCTTTTATTGTGGGTCTCTAAATCTGCTCCCTTCAGTTGCCGAATGAAACCTCTCTGATGGTGATAGGGTTAGTTTCTGGTCTATGAATATAGCAGAATATCATTATGAATCATTTCCTTGACTTTTTTTCTTCCAGTTGTGTTTCATTCTATACCGGGTCTCTGGGCTGTCCAGCCTCTGATTCTTAGCTACCTAGGCAGTGTCAGATGTGGGCTCCCAACTTGTGTGTGCCTCAAGTTGGATCAGTAATTGGTTGTCCACTCCCACAAGTTCTGCACCACTGTTACCCCAGCACATCTTTTAGGCTGAGTCATCTCATCAGCCCAAACATGCTTTTTTTTTTTCATAGCTAGGTTTCTGAGATCTCTTTATATTGGGAGACATAGTTCAAGTTCATCCATTTTAATTCCACTATAATATTTGCCTAATTGAATACATTGCAATTTTGCCTTTGCTCTCATGGATATTTCATTTACGGCAAGGTTCTTGTCATATAAAGAATACTGCTGTAAGCATTTATGGATGTGCCTCTCCATGTATATTAATGTGAGAGTTACTTCCATAAAGGACTTGCCAATGATTTTCATTCGATTTACCAGCCTCTCCCATATCACTCAGCCCTTGATGTGGCTGCCCTAAAGGCTGAAGAAGTCAATAAACTTATCCACTTTATGCAGATCTGCTGGGAAGGACTGCTTCAGGGCTTTGAACTCGAAATTAGAAGAAATGCAATTAGCCCTTCTAGCATTATTTACATGCACATGTACACATGAACACTTACCTACTACACATGTGCCCATACACACCCAGGCATGAAGTGTTTGAAAGTGTGTGATTTAAAGTAATCAGCTTCCAAATTCTAAGACTGATATTCCGAGAATCACATGTACCTTTGAAGTAGGATATGTTGGAAAAGACCAATTATTAGACATTGATTTATTGTCTTATTTAATGATTTACTTAAAGCACTGCTTTTACCGCTTATTGCCAAGCATGACATCATCTTGCTACCTGGAACAGAATGACCTGGAGAAATTGCTAAAACAATAGGTCGTTACCCTTAGCAACCTGACCACAAAAGCTTACACCTGTCAACTGTCACATCATATGCCTTTGAAAAGCAGAAAGCTAAGTGTCACATAAGATTCCGAGAAGTCCCACTTGCTTGTCTGCTCTCCCCCACCTGTGGTTTTGGAGTATAAAATGATGATGCAAACTGGACTCAAGACGGAAGCCTTTCGGTAGCTATCCAGGCTTCAGTTCACAAGTGACATTTCCTCTTTTCCCCTCTCACTAGTGTGGGAGTGTTTAGTCCAGACAGATCCCATCTCCTCACTTCCTCACCATCTTCTATACCGATAACCAAAAAGTATTTGCTACAAGGCAAAATAGTTCACTATTGTAATTTCAGCCTTGAAAGAGTAAAGTCAGAGAATTGCAATTTGAGGTCAGTTGGGCTTCATAGCAAGACCTCATTTCAAAAACAAAAACAAATAGCACAAATGTATTGAGTTGTTGGTGAAAATTGAATTTAGCTTTCACTCTCTGCTATTAGTATATGGGTATGGAAATGCACACACACACACACACACACACACACTCACTAAATCTGGTGATCCTATTAGAATTTGAAGTGGCATGTTGACTCATGAATGATTTAAATTCACATATTTTGTAGAATGAATAGCATAACTTTTTTTTTACTCATCTATTTTAGCTCCATTTGTCAAAGAACATAACACTTTTGAGTCCTGTGAGAGATAAACACTCAAGAAGGATGAAGCAGCTTTGGAGGGTACCAGTATCATATTTCATCTAAGCAAGAAAGTCATAACGATGTCTTGGTCTTTACTCATTGAAGAAGGTTTGGTAAGAAAACACAATGGGAAATGCCCGACATTGCAGAATAGAAGCCCACTCTCATTGACTAGGTTCTTATCTTGCCTTGCTTGTGTTATTTTCAAGTTTGTATAGAGAAACAGATGGAGACATCAACCTTTACTTCCTACAGATCGACATTATGCCTTTGAATAAGAGAAATATATATTGGAAGTAAACTTCTGTTCAGTTTTCTCTTGAACATTTATTTTGGTTTATAGAGAAAACATTTTTGTTACATTGAGAAAAGATTATTGGATACTATAAATTCATATACTTTTTATTTGAACTCAGGTCTGTTTGTGGTTATTCATCAGTCCTTTTTGGGTTCATTTGTTCATGATCATCATGTACTTATTTGATTTATATAAATAGGTGTGTATGGTAGATTTTGCTACTTAAAAATATTAATATACTATGGATAAGGCTTTCATACTAGCTACCTTCCCTTTATCTGTTTGCTAATTTGTAGTGAACTCTGTTTTATTTCAGAAGAAAAAACATTAATTATCACTGAGTCTATAGGCTGAATAGAAACACCAGCTGACTTACTATTTACTAAAATATTAATTTCTGACAAAATTATTCATTTAATAATTACTTATTACAGTTTGTAATGCATTTAATTTCTGATATATAGTAATTTAGTGATCAGGATCAGTGACATTTTATTTGCCACTTTAAAAATTAATAACATTTTAAATAGAGAAAATCAATCTTGACAATTTCAGTTACAAGAAAACAAAATTTTATAAATTTTAGTATGTGCAGATTTTTATAACAGAGATTTAATAGAATAATAATTAAGAGACATTCAAATATAAATATGTAAAGTGCAACATTGAAAAGATGATTTGGGTTTTTAAAAATAAATGGCAAATGATCATTCCTGAAAACACATACAAGCAGCTTTATATGGACCGAGCAGACAATATTTAGAAATCTTTCTCTCTCTCTTTCTCCCCCCCCCAACATGCCTATAGCAACAATCATCAAGAGAAGAGGCCATGAATTTGAAAGAGAATCAAAAGGAGAGATGTGTGGGAGGGCTTGGAGAGAGGAAATGGAAGAGTAAATGCTTATAGTAAAATATCAGAAATAAAAAAAAGTGGATACAGTTTATTTTTGAAGGGAAAATAGGTGGCAATAGTTCCCTGCTAAAATTTTGAGTAATTTTTTAAATAAAAAATGACATCACAGTTTCATTTTCTAAAGCAACAGAATAGGCAGTCCTCCGTATCTGTGGGTTCTCTGCCCATGGAGTCAAGCAACATCAGCTTAGAAATATTTGAGAAAAAAGTTGTATCAGCTGTGAATGTACTCAGGCCTGCCTCCTAAACAAGGCAGTGTGCCGTGGATTCACACAACACTTGCATTGTGCTAGGTATTACAAAGTGATATAGACTTTATTTAACGGGCATGGGAAGATGTGTCCAGGCCATATGCAAACACTGGACTGTTTAGACAGAGAACTTGTGTATCTGCAGATTTTGATGTCCCTAGATGTTCCTGGAAGCAGTTCTCTGAGACTACCAAGACATGATTGTTCTTATAATAAATCAAAATGACATGTTTTCAAGAATTTCCATTTATAACTTGTTTAAAATTGTAAGCTATATAGTTCCCCAAATTATTCTATGAACAACATGTACAAGAAAACCTAGATGTGTAACAGTTTTATAGCATGCCAAAGTGGAATTCCTAGGTGGGGGGGATGGACATCCTTAAGTGGGTTTTTGCTGATTCTAATTGACTCTACCTCACTCTCTCACAACGGTGGCTGAAGGAGTTCTCTTATTTTCTCTAATATTTCCCACTGTCAGTTTTTATAATTTTTTTCTTCCAAAGAGCTTAAGTTTGCGCTTCCCTAGTGGCTGTGGAGGCTGAATGCTTTGTGTAATTGTCACCCATGTTTATTTTCTCCATTGAAAGTTGTCTGCTCACTGCTTCATGCAAGCTTTTGTTGATTAATATTGATATATGTTAGCTATAGTTTCTGTTGATTAATATTGATATATGTTAGCTATAGTTTCTGTTGATTAATATTGATATATGTTTATAGCAGCATTATTTGTAATATCCAGAACCTGGAAACAGCATAGATGCCCCTCAACCAAAAAATGAATAAGAAAGTGTGGCACATTTACACATTAGAGTACTAACTAGGTGGTAAAAAAGCAATGACATCTTGAATTTTGCATGCAAATGGATGGAATTAGAAAACACTATCCTGAGTAAGGTAATCCCCAGACCCCAAAAAGGTGAATATGGTATGTACTCACTCAGAAGTGGATACTAGCTATAAACAAAGGACATTGAGTCTATAGTTCATGATCCTAGAGAAGATAATTAATAAGGTGAACACAAAGAAAAACATATATAGACCCACCTGGAAATTGGAAATGGACAGGATTGACTGCTGGGGTTGGGAGCATGGGGGTGGTGGGGACAGGGAAGGGTAGGAGAAGAGGAGAACTTGAGGGATTGGGATGGTTGAGATGGAGGAAGGACAGAGATGAGAGCAAGAAGAGAGATATCTTGATTGAGGAAGCCATTATAGGGTTAGCAGAAACCTGGCTTGAGAAAAATTCTCAGCAATCCAAAAATGACCTCACCTCGGACACTAGGCAATAGAGAGTAGTGGGCCTAATCTTGGCTTGTCCTGTGGTCAGACCGATGATTATCTTAAATATCACCATAGAACCTTCATCCAGCAACTTATAGAGGCAGAGAAAGAGACCTACATCAGAGCACTGGACTGAGCTCCCAAAGTCCAGTTGAAGAGTGGAAAGAATGAGAATATGAGCAAGAAGGTCAAGACCCTGATGGGTTCACCCACTCAAACAGTCTACTTGAGCTAATCGGAGCTCACCAACTCCAGCTGGACTGGGAAGGGACAAGCATAGGACCAAACTAGTTCCTCTGAATGTGGTTGACAGTTGCATGAGTGGGGTAGACTACGGGGGAGGCACTGGCAGAGGTACCAGGATTTATCCTTACTGGCTTTTTGGAATCCTACTCTCTTTGGATGGATACCTTGCTCAGCCTAGATATAGTAGGGAGGGACTTGGATATTCTACAAGGCAATGTGCCTTACCCTCTCTGAGGATTAGATGGGCGTGGGGTGGGATGGTGTGTGGAGGGAATGGGAGGAGGGGAGGGAGTGGGAACTTGGATTGGCATTTTTAAAAAATCTAATAAATTAAAAAAAACCCAAATTGATATATGTTTGCTATAGTTTCTGTTAATATTGACATATGTTTGCTATAGTTCTTTGTGATTAATATTGATATATGTTTACTGTAGTTTTTGTTGATTAATATTGGTATATGTTTGCTATAGTTTCTATTGATTAATATTGATATGTTTGCCAAAGTTTCTGTTGATTAATATTAATATATGTTTACTATAGTTTCTGTAGATTGATATTGATATATGTTTACTATGGTAAATTAATATTGATATATATGGCCTTAACTTTTAGAGCATGTTGACATTTGCAGCTTCTTTGGGGAAGATTTTTCTTTTTCTTCTGCTGTTTCTTCTAATTCTCAATCTAGTTCTCAGCTGAAGTTATTTTCTTTGACCAAGTCTTCCCACATCTGTTTTATTGTGAGGGTTGACTGCTGACTTTCCTTTCTCTGTAAGGCATGGTACCATCCATAGACTTCTGACTATAGGATGAGAACTACATATTTCTACACAGCAAATCAACATCAATTAATAAAAATATAAGACAAAAATCAGTTTGCTAACTCCTAAATACATGGGGTCATGTTCATTATTCAATTTCATTTACTTATGTTAAGTCTGAAATTGTTTAGAAAGATGCCCTCTTGAGGTATTCCTCAAGGTCAAGCAAAATGCAGGTGACCCTGGACTGCTGAGTGACTTGACCAGGGAGACAAGCATGAGGCGAACTGTTGAAGTGGAACCGGCTTATAGAATGCACTGACCATAGTGCAACAGAGCAAAAAATGTTCTTCCTCCTTTCCTTTTCACTCTGCTCATTCAATTTCCCTTCCTGGTCCCTGGATGTCAAACTAGGTGCAAACTTTCCAGTTGCTTTCAGAGTTAAGAAGATCTCTGTTCCATGGCTGATTTATTTTAAAATATAAAAATATCAAAGGTTATCATATGAGTTACTTGTCTTTCTGCTGTGAAGATACGTAATAAGAGGCAAATTGAGAAGGGGAAGATTCATCTTGGGTGACAATTTGAGAAGATATAGTTCATCATGAGAGAGAAGGCGTGGCCACAGGAGCATGAGACGGTTGATCTCATTGTGTACTCAGAGAGCAGAGAGATGGGTGCTTGTGCTCATCTCGCCTTTTCCTTTGTATTGAGGCTAGCACCACAGCCCATGAGATGCCTCCACATTCAGAGTGGGCTTTTGTTTTTCACTGAAGCCTTTCTGGAAACTCTAATAGACATACATAAAGGTGAGTTTCTACGTGATTCTAAATCCAACCAAGCTGACCATGGAGATCAATCATCACAGTCCTCCAGGTGAAAGCTTCCCACCCCCAAACTGTTCTCCTCCTCCAGCTCAGTTCTAACAGAAGGTTGTAACTCAGAGAGCTTCTGTAGAAAGGGCGGTGTCGCTTGCTTCACCCGTTCTACTCCAGTTATTTTTCTGATCAGAAAAGTGGAGTGTGGAGGAGAATTAGAGCAAAAGGAGAAAGATAAGGGGGTAGGGGACAAGGGCATTTTTCACTTAGCTGGTGTTTTTGTGCTTATCTTTTACAGTAGTGGGCTAGCATCTCCATCTCTGAATCTTGACAGTGGCAGCAAAGCTCACACTTGCTTTGTGCTGGTACAGCAGCCTATAGTCAAGTATCCTGTCTGTTATTGTTGTCAGCTTTTTTACTCTGCTTGTATTGGGGTTCATCAGCCTAAGTGAAGACAAAGCACCAAGAAGACTTGTGTAAAATAAGCTGCCAAAATCACAGTACAAAGAAAAACCAGAGCACATAAGTAAGAAATAACGTATAACAAATCAGCTACTACAATGCCTTTGGAAGTTTACAGCTCCATAATAGCTGAAAGAAAAATGATTGAGATGCTGGAGAGAGATTTCCAAATATTCTAGGAAGGATCAATGATCACACAGAGGACTCAAGCAGCAGAGTGAAGTAAAAAAATCTGCACAGCACACAGTGAAAAGTTAGCAAAGTGCATAAAAAGGTCAGTGACATGGAACAAGTGAAAATTAAAGAACAAATCAGCAAAGGAGTTGAGATCATGTACAAGAACAAAGCAAAAATGAATCAATTATATAAAAAAAAGCAACCTGCAGTTCATCATTGATACCTTAGAGAAAGCACGAGGAAAGATTGTTAGTGATGGAAGATGAGGCAGAAGTTCAATCATTTTATAATCAATAAAGAAAAATGAATTGACAAGAACCTTGAGAATACAAGGAAGAGAGAAAATAAACCCCAGAATTCACAGAAAAGAAGAAAGAATCAAGATAAGAGCAGAAGCCATAGAGAATCTATTCGATGAAATTATAGCAGATAATTCCCAAGTGTTAGATAAAGAAGTAGATCCCTAAATCTAAGATCTATTTTAGAAGCCCATAATCATGATCAGAGAACTTATAATGGTCAAACTGTCAAACATATAAAACAAAGAAAGAGGTATAGAAGCTTTAAGTTAAAAACTCCAGGTGACCTATGAAAGGCAAACATCACATTTCTAATCAGAAGAACACAGAATGACAAAGTATAAATCTATAAGTAAAAATTCTGCCAATCAAGATTGCTATATTCATCAAAGCTATCTTTGTAAAATAGATGCCGAAATACGGGCATTTCAGAACAAACATAAGCTATGACAGTTCATGACCATAGAGCCATTGGTATAGAGATGTAAATGAATACAGTG
>NC_022015.1:64103978-64123121 GCF_000317375.1 Microtus ochrogaster | reverse complement strand
GGTGTAAATGAATACAGTGCAGATGTGTAAATGATACAGTGCAGAGATGAGATGTAAATGAATACAGTGTAGAGATGTTAGTTCTCCTTCCACAATTGATCCTGCAGTTCCCGATTCCCTCTCCACATAGCCATAACTATCTATTCTGCTTCCTCTTTTAAGGGCAATCTATCTGTCCCTCCTAGTTCATTACTCCTAACCTCTGTGGTTCTACATATTGTATCTTGCTTATTATCTATTTATCACCTAATATCTACATATAAGCAAACAATACAACATTTGCTTTTCTGGGTCTAGGTTACCTCACTCAGGATGATTTTTTTTCTACTTCAATCCATTTACCTGAAAATTTAATGATTTTACCTTTCTAATGGTTGAGTAATGTTCCATTGTGTAAATGTAACACACTTTCTTTATCTGTTCATTTGTTGAGGTACTGGGTTGTTTCCTATTTCTGTCTATTCTGAATAAGAGAAGCAATGAACATGGTTGAGCAAGTGTATTTGTGATAGGATGAAGCATAATTTGTGTATATGCCCAAGAGTGGTATAGCTGAATTTTGAGGTAGATTGATTCCCATCTTCCTGAGGAAATACCACAGTGATTTACGTCATGGCTGTACAAATTTTTACTTCCTCTGGAAATGGATCAGTGGTCTCCTTACTCTACAGACTCATCAGAATGAGCTGTCATTTGTTTTATTGATCTTAGTGGTTCTGACTAGTGTAAAATAAATTTCAAATTAGTTTTGATTTGCATTCCTCTGATAACTAAGAATGTTAAACTATAGGCTTAATGTCCTTGGTTTATGGCTAGAGTCCACTAATGAGTGAGTACATACCATATTCATCTTTTTGGGTCTGGCTTATCTCACTCAGGATAGTGTTTTCTATTTCCATCCAACTGCATGCAAAATTTAAGATGTCATTGTTTTTTTACTGCTGAGTAGTACTCTAATGCATATATATTCCACACTTTCTTTATCTATTCTTCCACTGAGGGGCATCTAGGTTGTTTTCAGATTCTGGCTATTACAAATAATGCTGCTATGAACATAGTTGAACAAATGCTTTTGTAGTATGATTGGGCATCTCTTGGGTATATTCCCAAGACTGGTATTGCTGGATTCCAGGGTAGGTTGATTCCTAATTTCCTGAGAAACCGCCACACTGATTTCCAAAGTGGTTTCAGCAATGGATGAGTGTTTACCTTACTCCACATCTTCTTCAGCATAGGCTATCATTGTTGTTTTTGATTTTAGCCATTCTGACAGATGTAAGATGTTATCTCAAAGTTGTTTTGATTTTCATTTCCCTGATCACTAAGGAGATTGAACATGACCTTAAGTGTCTTTTGGCCATTTGAACTTCTTTTGTTGAGAATTCTCTGTTCAGTTCAGTACCCCATTTTTTAATTGGGTTAATTAGCATTTTAAAGTCTAGTTTCTTGAGTTCTTTATATATTTTGGAGATCAGACCTTTGTCTGATGCAGGGTTGGTGAAGATCTTCTCCCATTCAGTAGGATGCCTTTTTGTATTAATGAGGATTGGGAAGAGAGGAGGAAGTGTAAATTTTTGAATGGAAAAATAAAAAATAAAAAAGAATGTTGAACATTTTTCAGCCATTTGAGTTTTCTCTTTTGAGAATTCTCTGTAAAGGTCTGTACCCCATTTTTAAAAGGTTATTTGTTTTCTTGATATCTAGCTTCTTGGGTTCTTTATATATTTTGTATATTAGCTCTCTATTGGGCATGAAATTGGTAAAAATCTTTTCCCATTATGTAGGCTGTTACTTTGTCTGAATGATGGGTCCTTTGCTTTGCAGAAGCTTTTCAGTTTCATGAGGTTCCACTTATTATTTATCTTTGTGCCCATGTTGAAGGTATTCTGGTCAGAAAGTCTTCTCCTGTGCCAATGAGTTCAGCAGTATTCCATACTTTCTTTTCTATTAGGTTCAGTGTATCTGTTTTTATGTCAAGGTCTTTTATCCATTTAACATTGAGTTTTGTGCAGGGTGATAAAAATGGATCTATTTGAATTCTTCTATATGCAGCTATCCAGTTTGACCAGACCCACTTGTTGAAGATGCTGTCTTTTTTCAAGGATGTATTTCTGGATTCTTTATAAAAAAAATCAGGTGCCTATTGGTGTGTGGATTTATGTTTGAGTCTTCAGTTCAATTCAATTGGCAAATGTGTCTGTTTTTGTTCCAATACCATGCTGTTATTATTACCCTCCTTCCCTCCATTCCTCCTTCCCTCCTTCCCCCCCCACTCTCTCGTGTGTATGTGTTTCCATATGAAGCTGAAAATTGTACTTTCAAGATTTGTGAAGAATTCTATTAAAATTTTGATGAAGATTGCATGACTCTGTAGATTGCTTTTGGTAGGTTGGTTGGTCATTTTTACTATATTAATCCTACTGACCCATGAGCTGGGAGATCTATCCATCTTCTGACATCTTCGATGTCTTTCTTGAGTGTCTTAAAGTTCTTATACAAGTCTTTCATTCACTTGGTTAGAGTTATCCCAAGATATTTTATATTATTTGAGGCTCTTGTGAAAAGCGGTGCTTCCTTAATTTTTTTCTTAGCTTGTGTGTCATTTATATGTAGGAGAGTTACTGATTTTTGTGAGTTAATTTTGAACCTTGCTATTGTGATGATGTGTATTTTAGCTGTAGGAGTCTCCTTGTGGATTTTTTGGGGTCACTTATGTATACTATCATCATCTGTGACTGAAGATACTTTGACTTCTTCATTTCCAATTTGTATCCTCTCAGTTTCCTTAAGTTGTCTTATTGCTCCAAGTCTTCAAACAACTGTATTGAATAGGGTAGGAAGAGTGTGGACAAACTTATCTTGTTCCTGAATTTAGTAGAATTGGTTTGAATATTTCACCACTTAAATTGATGTTAGTGATGGGTTTACTATAAACTGCTTTTAGTATGCTGAGGTATGCCCCTTGTGTCTTTGATGCCTCCAAGACTTTCATCATGAAGGGATGGTAAATTTTGTCAAAGGTCTTTTCTCCATCTAATGAAATAGTCATGTGGTCTCATAAAACAAATTTGGCAATGTTCTTTCTGTTTCTATTTTGTGGGATAATTTGAGGAGTATTGGCATTAACTTTTTTTTTTAAAGCCTGCTAGAATTCTGTGCTAAAACCATCTTGCCCTGACTATTTTTGGTTGGTAGCCACTTTTTAATTTTTAAAGTTATTTATATAATTTTAAAGAATCAAATATTACATTAATTATAAATAAAATTATATATAACATCTATCAATCTATTATCCAATCTATCTGCTGTCTGTCTATTCTAAAGGTCATTTGCATGTATATTATTACTCCAGTTTAGTGGTTTTTGTGGGTTTCTGAGTGTGCAAACGAGTGAGTCTCTGTGTCTATATTTGTTTATTGTGCCTTTCTTGGCTCTTTTATTTCTGTTTATTTTGTCCTATTCTACTGTGTTAGTTTCTGCTTAATCTTCTGATATTTTATTTTATTATTATGCCACAGAAACCTGTTTGTTTTATAATGAGAGGCTGAAAGAAATTGGATCTGGATAGCAGGGATGTGGAGAAAACCTAGCAGGAGTACAGGTAGGGGAAATCATAATCAGGATATGAGAAAAAATTTCAAGAAAGAGTAAAGACAAAACAACAAAAAGCATAAGTTACATAAAGGAGACAACATGCATGTTTGTATCATGCCTATTTCTGAAGCTCAAAGTTATATTTTATTATATTTTTAAATATTATTTTTACATTTTTACTTCATAAAATTAATTAGCATTTTCTGACTTTTGTATTTTATGACACTTAATAGGTACATATGATAAGGTATATGAATTTTAACAGTTTTTATTGTTATGATTAGTTATTGGATTAACCCTCATATATGTGTGGAGTCATGTGACAACCAATGTAATCATGACTCTATGGCTATAACAAGGGAGCCATTGTTCCACAAGATTAGGAAAAAGGTCAATTATTTCTGAATTTGTAGCTAACTCATGGGATAAAGCAGTTAGTCCCTGAAGATCATTTGCAACTCTCCCATTGGGACTTTTATTGGAAATAAAAATGTAACAATATTTACTTAGCATAAAAATGAATAAAATAAAAGGTGTGAGTTTTCACACATCTCTTGTACACACAGCCACATGCTCTAGATGCACTAACAGGTTTTATGGAAACCCTTCCTCCTGCTTGCACAGATTAGATTCTGAGTGTCACATGTTTGGTCAGAAGATAATCTTATTAGGTGGCATTTAAAAATTAAATGATTCAGGTAGCTTTTTTATTTTTTAGTAGAGTACTCTTTGTATTCAGTTTACTTTGGTACATGCATCTATGGAAAGCCTGAAGCTTTACATGTAAGCATGCCCATATAAAAGTCCCTGCATTATTGAACATTTCCAGCATCCCAACAAATCTCTTATATTTTCACACTCAATAAACCCTCTCCCTAAGTTACCAACATTCGTATCTCTATTCATATAGATTAGGATTGCCTATTTTAAAACCCCACATAAATGGAATCACATAGTATGCTCTTTAGAACAATCTGGCTTCTTTCACTTAGTATTTGTTCGAGATTTACCCATGCTGTGCGATGTATCAATAAGTTCACTGTCTTAAAATTGTATGTATTCCAAAGTGCAGATAAACCATAGTCCATCCATTTGAGGACTGTGACTCCATATACACACTTTTTGTGATCATAAGCCATTAGTTCTTGTGGGAGTGCACCTAGGAGCAGAACTGCTGGACCATAAACTAACAGGAATATTTAGCTTTAGAAAATCTCACCTAATAGATCAATTATATTCCAATGAGCAATGCATTAGTGTCTTCCCCAAATCTTTTCTTGGCCTTCAAAATTAGGCTATGTGATACTGCTAATTTTATGTTAATGAGTTTCTCTTTAACTTCTCTGAATCACAAATTGAATATGAAGCTTTCGTGGTGATTCTTGCAGAAGTTGAAGTTGTCAGCTGCCTGTGGAGAGCGAATTCAGGAGTTGAAAGAACTCCAATATCTAAGATGACTGTGGAGCTCACAGGCTGCTTCCCGAAGATGTCTTCCAGTAAATTTCACATGTTTGTTTAAGTTAGCTCAAGGTGGATTTTCGAGAGTAACCACTAAAGCAATTCTGCCTTAACAAGATCCTGTGCTGGAAGGAATATTTGAGAAGTAAGCTCTCCTGGGTTTCCTGCTTCTAATGTTCCAAAGTTCACAATTGTAAGAGTGAATATTTTGCTTCATCCACCACATTGTATAACACTTTTCACTTCTCTACCTTCTAATTATGACATGGAGTGTGGTGTGTGCCTCACACGTTGCACAGGTGAGAAATCAGAATTCCTGGGAACTTTGCCAAAGTTGTTGCTAAAGTTGGGTTTTCTATTTTTTTAATTAAAACTTTTGTTAACGTGTGTGCATTCCTGTGTGTGTGTGTGTGTGTGTGTGTGTGTATGCCTGTGTGTACAATATGGGTGCATATGTGTGGAGGACATAGAACAGCTTTCAGGAGTTGGTTCTCTGCTGTGGATAATGCTCTTGTACAGTCTAAAGATTTGTCACTCATATTGGTTTAATAAAACACTGATTGTCCAGTAGCCAGGCAGGAAATATAGGCAGGGCAACCAGACTAGAATTCTGGGAAGAGGAAAGGCTCAGTCTGCAGTCATCACTCAGATGCAGAGGAAGCAAGATGAAAATGCTGCACTGAGAAAAGGTACCAAGCCATGTGGCTAAACATAGACAAGAAATATGGGTTAAGTTGTAAGAGATAGTGAATAATAAGCCTGAGCTAATCGGCCAAACAGTTTATAATTAATATAAGCCTCTGTGTGTTTCTTTGGGACTAAATGGTTGTGGGACCAGGCAGGAGAGAAACTTCTGTCTATAGTTCTGTCCTCCAAAAGATCCAACTGATGTTGTTAGGCTTGTATGACAAGTACCTTTACCCACTAAGTCATTTCTTTGGCCATTGGTAGGGTTTTCTAGACCTGCCTGGAATCCTATGTCTAAAACCTTGACTAACCACCATTCCAAAGAAACTCACATGAAAGAGAGGTGAACGTCTTTGGCAGTGTGGATATTTATACGAAACGAGACAAGTAACAGTTACAAGTGTGGAGTCACAGAGTCCACTTGGAGGGATTCCTTACGATTTGCAGCAGAAGGGGGGAGGATCCAGATGAAGGCTGTGAAAACTCTCCCAGAATGGGGTTGTATGTTGCAGGGATCATTTTCAATCTGTTTCTCGTGGACATATCCCAATAACCAGGATTATTATAATTAATATAATTGATTTTATTGAAATTAACTTGGCAATCATTCCTTAATTTGATTTTAAATAAATAATTGAATTTCTCTACAGCTGTTTTCCGTAACCAATCACATTCTCCATGTTCTTTTTCCAGCTCCTTGCAAAAAGATAAAAAAAAATCAGCCATTCATTAGAAAGAAAACAAGGAAAGTTTCTATCCACTTTTTGTTGCCTGCACAGGCTGTTCTTGGTTTTCAATCCCACACATGTCTGATCTTACTGGTTGTATGGCATTCACCACAACTGTAAAACCTTCCTCAAGACCCAGCAATACCACTTTTGGGTATATACCCAAAGGATCCTCAATGTACCACAAGAACATGTGTTCAACAATGTTTATAACAGCTTTGTTTGTCATAGCTGGAACCTGGAAAGAACCTAAATGTCCCTAGACTGAAGAATGGATAAGGAAAATGTGGAACATTTACACAATGGAGAACTACACAGCAGAAAAAAATAACGACATCTTGAAATTTTCAGGCAAATGGATTGATTCAGAAAACATCATATTGAGTGAGGTAACCGAACCCAGAAAGACAATTATCTTATGTACTCACTCATAAGTAGCTTTTAGATATAAGCAAAGAAAATCAGCCTGCAATTCACAATCCCAGAGAACCTAGATAACAATGAAGCCTCTAAGAGAGACACACATGGATCTAATCTACATGGAAAGTAGAAAATGACAAGCTCTCCTGAGTAAATTGGGAGCATGGGGACCTTGGGGGAGGGCTGAGGGGAGGAGAGAGGAAGGAAAGGGAGCAGAGAAAAATGTAGAGCTCAATAAAATCAATAATAAAAACGACTGCAAGATGACTGGCACTTCTGGTTTCCTCCCCAAATTATAATGCACAGTGCAGCTAATGTTGAGATAGTCACAAAGGTAAGTAATTCACTTCTGTAAGTTTAAAATGGTCTAAAACCCAGGTTTTCCGTGTTTGGGAGTCCTCCTTTAGCTTTAGACACTGAGCCATAGGAGGCTAAAGTCCTGATTATTTTTATCTCATCCTTTCCAGGTTTCTGAGATACCACCATGAAATCATTTCTATCCATGTTCCATTCCACTTGATAGCACCTCAGCTGACGCTTTCTGTATCCCTATCATCTCCCTTTGCAGGTTCTCATTGATGAATGGTAACTGGTTTCCTCCTCTGGCTGCCCCTCGAGTTTTGCTGCATAATAGGGGGTGGATCTGAGACAAATATCTTCAAATCAAGCATGGTGCTGAGCCAACATCACTGAAGTTGTGTTTGGAGCACAAGTGAGGTATAAATAGCAAATTACAGTGGCTCCCTTCTCCCCAGAGTCAAATGACCTCGTAAACATCAGGCCTTTGTTTATAAAGGTAGAACAGACCCACAGGGGAACAGGCGGTGTGTGTAGGGGAACCCAGCCTGGGCAGTTGTCAGCATCTGACCTTAGAAGAACTCAGGGAGGGACAGATTATACACACCTGGGAGGAGGAGAGCTGTCTGTTGCCTGAGCCAGGCAGACTCACACAGAAGAAGGAGGGGAGTTAATGTTCCAAACTCCTCTTCCTTCGATGGGCCCACTGGTCTGCTCACCATGTCAGCTCATCCTGAAGTCAGAGGGCACAGGAGAGAGTGCCCACACAGTGGATGTCAGCCCCTCAAGGAGGTGGGCATGGAAAAGGCGAGTGAAGACATCTCTTCTATAGTCACTAAGAAGGGAAAACTTCCTGCTGATGAAACTGGAGGCGATGTTTCTTTATCATTGAGAATTTTTATTTTGAATGTATTGAAAGAGCATTGTTAAACAGATAAGAATTCAATTATTTTTCTTATCAGATAGTACCTTCCCGGATTAAAAATGGCTTTACATTTCAGTGCTAAACAATGGTGTAATCTTTTATAAAACTGTGTGAGATTTTCCTATACTCCTGCTAGCAAAAAAATGGAATGAAGCTTCTAGAACCTTACTCCTCATTAAGACTGGAAGCCTGATTTCTTCCCACACTGCACTTCAGTGTGTTTGGGGTTTGTCTCTAAGCAGAAGTCAGCAGGAAGGTGCTGCGTGGCCTGAAGACAGATCTGAGAAGATGATGCAGCTGGAAAGTACGTCAGAGCCCTGAGACTCCATGGTAACTCTTTGAGTTCTCCCGCCTTCCGGTGCCCCTGTGATCATATGCTGTGAAGAAACCAGACTAGCTGGACTCCCAGAGAGTCACATGGAAAAGTCCTGAGACAATGTGGAAGCCCGTGTTTCCTCATCCTGTTCAGGAGCTGTGGACAAGAGAAATTCTTCTCCTTTGGTCATGTTCAGGTTTTGCCATTATGTGATGAGTTTTATGGTTTGAAAAGATTTCCTTTTTCATTGCTTGTGTTTGCTTCCCAGCAAGTGATGAAACTGAACCTCTTTGTACTTTTGTCCATTTTATGAATTGACTCTTGATTGTCCCTGGCCATCTTTCTTTTCATAAGCAGTCTGTGGGAGCACTTTGTGTAATAGTTGTAATTCTTTATGCATTGTCTTGCTATTTTTTTTCCTGCCTTTCAAACATTATCATTGTGGAATTTTGGTTTTGTTGCCCAGAAATTCTATGTGAATTGATTTTACTCTGTAGTTTCTGGCTTTGATAACAAAAAATTCTTGTTCCAATTTGTTGTGTTAAAAGCATTTACTAAAATCTACATTCATATTTTACAGCATTAATTTTAATATACTGATAGTTTATAAAATTTAACTTCTGTAATGAGGACAGTTGCCTCATATCATTTGGTGAATAATCACTTTTTTCTCCAGTTATTGGAAACGATACATTTATCATATACTAAATCCTCCTTATGCATGCATCTGTGTTTGAGATTCTTTGCAGAACTGTTTCTGTTTTATTCTCCATGCTAACACAGTCGATGCCATTGTTCCTATGACTTCAAAATAGGAGTTGTTCTCTAAAAATGAAAGTGCATGCTTCTCCCTTCTTTTTCTTGAATTATTTTATTTTTTTTAACTTTTTTTTTTAATTGAGAAAAGAAGAAAAAAAAACCCCAAGTTTCCACCTCTTCCCAGCCTCCCATTTCCCTCCCCCTCCTCCCACCCTTCTCCCCCTCCCCCAAACTCCTCTCCCCCTCCCTCTCCAGTCCAAAGAGCAGTCAGGATTCCCTGCCCTGTGGTAAGTCCTAGGTCCTCCCCCCTCTGTCCATATCTAGGAAAGTGAACATCCAAACTGGCTAGGCTCCCACAAAGCCAGCACATTAAGTAGGATCAAAACCCCGTGCCATTGTCCTTGGCTTCTCATCAGCCCTCATTGTTTGCCATGTTCAGAGAGTCCAGTTTTATCCCATGCTTTTTCAGTCACAGTCCAGCTGGCCTTGGTGAGCTCCCAATAGATCAGCTCCACTGTCTCAGTGGGTGGGTGCACCCCTCGTGGTCCCAACTTCTTTGCTCATGTTCTCCCTCCTTCTGCTCCTCATTGGGACCTTGGGAGCTCAGTCCAGTGCTCCAGTGTGGGTCTTTGTCTCTGTCTCCATCCATCACCAGATGAAAGTTCTCACTCAGGATAGTGTTTTTTATTTCCATCCATTTGCATGCAAAATTCGAGAAGTCATTGTTTTTTACCGCAGCGTAGTACTCTAATGTGTAGATATTCCACACTTTCTTCATCCATTCTTCCATTGAAGGGCATCTAGGTTGTTTCCAGGTTCTGGCTATTACAAATAATACTGCTATGAACATAGTTGAACAAATGCTTTTGTAGTACTACATCCTAGCCTTGAGTTCAGTGAGAGACCCTGTTTCAAAGGCATAAGCTGGAGTGTGATGGAACTGGGTATTGGATGTTCCTATCTGGTCTCTGTGCACATACATATACCACACACACATAATCACACATATACACATGCATACATATTTCACACAAACATTCATACAAATCAAAAAATGCTCAATCGTGCCACAAGGACATGTGCTCAACTATGTTCATAACAGCCTTGTTTGTCATAGCCAGAACGTGGAAACAACCTAAATGCCCCTTGACCGAAGAATGGATAAGGAAAATGTACATTTACACAAAAAAGTAACAACATCTTGAATTTTGCAGGCAAATGGATGGAGCTAGAAAACATCATTTCGAGTGAGGTAACTCAGACCCAGGAAGACAATTATCACACGTGCTCACTCATAGGTGGTTTTTAAACATAAAGCAAGGAAAACCAGCCTACAAACCATAATCCCAGAGAACTCAGACAACAATGCGGACACTAAGGGAGACGTACATAGATCTAATCTACATGGGAAGTAGAAAGTAGACAAAGAGATCTCCTGAGTAAATTTGGAGCATGGGGACTCTGGGGGAGGGTTGAAGGGGGTAGGTTAGAGCCAGGGAGGGGAGCAGAGAAAAATGTAGAGCTCAATAAATATCAATTAAAAATATTAATACTGTGGTAATTTTGTTTGAAATTTATTGTCTATGTTTGAGAGAACTGCCTCCTTTACAGGGTCATCTTTTCATTTAGCCAATTAATATTTATTTCTCTGTATGCTTTTTAATAATTTCTAGTGATACAAATTTTCTTTGTTTTCCTGTCATTTTTGTTACCTGTTGCAATTGTGAAGGCTGTAGTTCTCTGTAGTTGTTTTTCTTTCTTTTTGTTACTCTTTGCTCTTGGGGGTTCCCTGTTCCCAAATAAATACATGGAGACATTTTTTTGAGGGCCCGGCCTTAGCTTGGCTTATTTCTAGCCAGCTTTTCTTAACTTAAATTACCCCGTCTACCTTTGTTTCTGGGCTGTTATCTTTCTCTAGTCTATATACCTTCCTTTACTGTGTAGCTGGGAGACTGACCCATGCTGTCCTCCCTCTTTTTCTTTCTCTCACAACTCATCTTCTCTTCTCAGATTTTTCCTCCTATTTATTCTCTCTGCCTGACTTTCCTGCCTGTCCTTTCTCTTGTCTAGCTATTGGTTTTCAGCTTTTTACTAGACCAACCAGGTTTTTTAGAAAGGCAAGTAACACAGCTTCACAGAGTTAAAAAATACAACATTCAACACATTTTTACATCATTAAACAAATGTTCCACAGCGTAAACTCATGTGACACATCTTCAACTAATATTCCACAACAGCTCTCTCTCTGATTTTAACTGATACCTGAAGAGAGTAATTGGTGTTTGTGTTCTTAATTTGAAACTTGTTGCCTTATTGATTTTCCTTTTATCCCTTTTCTTTTCTTCTTCTCTCTCTATCTTTTCTTTATTTTTTTTTCTTTGAGACAGGGTTCTCTAATGTGTCTTTGGCTATCCTGAACCTCACTCTGTAGACCAGGCTGGCCTCAGACTCACAGAGATACATCTGCTTTTGCCTCCTGAGTGCTGGGAATAAAGGTGTGCAGCAACACTGTCTGGCTAATTATTTTCTTAATAGTTTCAAAACTTTTTCATTTTTCCCCTGGGAGTTTTCAGGAAATTATAAATTAGAAAAGTTACACAGATTTTACTGACTTTAATACTGCTATTTTTGCACTCACCCACAGCTATGTATAGCTCATTTAATTTTCTTAATTGATTGTATTGGCTTGAATGTTCAGAACAGTGTTAGATGATTGAAATTGTCTTCTTTTGACTTTATTGGAAATATTTTCATTATTTCCCCACTAAGTGTCATGCTGGACTTAGATTTGCAAAGAATTTTACAACAGTATTCAATCACTATCCAAATTTACGTTACAGTTTGCTTTTGAAAAGCAGAACAGATGTTGAATGAAATAAACATTGGGCATCTAAGAAAGTATATTATATCACTGTATTTACTAATATTGAATTATTCTTGAAGAATAAAATGGCATTAATGTACTATCTTACATCCTCTGGAGAGATTTAATTTTATTTTCTAATATTCTGTTTAGGATTTTTTGGGTGAAATTGATGAGCTATTTTTTGTTTGATATGACTTGCAATAGTTTCATGTTGTTTATGATATGCATTTGGAATATTTCCTCTTTCTCTAGAAACTTTCCCAGGTCTTAGTGAAGAACTTTATTCAGGTATTTACTTATAAGTAAAATGAGTCGGCCAGTTGTTGTCTTTTGCTTTCTTGACTTTAAAAAAGCTTGTTTATTTCCTTACAGCTTTGGTGTCATAGCAAATGGCTTTCCACATCATGTTTTACTTACAGTTTACTCAAGCAAGACATTGTAGCTCATGCCTGCAATATCAACACTTGGAATGTAGGGGAAGGAGGATTGCTGTGATTTTGAATCGAACGTGGGCTACATACCAAGAACTCAAAACAACAAAAATTTCCCAGAGGTGTCTCCTCACGCTTTTGTTTTATTCATCGAAGCTTTCCTCATCTGCATAACACTGTGCATATGTTCTTTTAATTACACAGCCATTTCTGGGTTCTCACAAGGGACTGCTTGGTACCAAATGCAGATGCTCAAGTCCCTTCAGTAACATGACACAGTTTTTGCATGTAGCCTGTGCACATCTGCTTGTATACTTTAGATAATTCTTGGATTACCTACAAAGCCCAATACAATGGAAATTCTGTGTGGACAGGCATTTTCTGTGTCATGCTTTGTTGTTGGGGTGCCATGTCACAGGAAAACAAAAGTCAATATGTGTTCAGTACTGGTGTGACATAATTTCTAGGACATTTGCAACTTGAAATATGGAACTCCCAGATGTGGATATCTGACTGTATATTCTACTTTAGTTTTAAGTATTAATTGTAAAGGTAATATTTTCAGTCAAGAAAAGTGGGTGTTTTTGTTTTTGTTTTTTTTTTTCAAACAGTAAAATAAACCAAACATCAGCAAAGAAACACTTGGCAGTGTTGGCCGTCTTTGGCAAAGTATGAAAGATGGCAGCAACTACAATTGAGTAGCTGAAGACACTACAGTGTGAGAATCACAGAGGCACACGGGCTATTGAGAACTTCCAGTAGCCCTACCATTTCTTTCTTTTCCTTAGCCATGAAGATGAAAATGAGCAAATCATTTCCAAAAAAAAAAATTCACTGTTTGACAGAAAGATCCACAGGCAATATCATAAAGTCCTGACTGACTATTACTGTCTTGGTGATTTGCATAGCTCAGAGACAGAGCATGGTGTCAAGAAGAGACCGGCATAGGAGGGGTGACAGGCTAGGGAGGTGGCCTCTGATGAAACTCAGATCTGCGTTGAAACCAAAGAGCAGAAACTGCAGCAACAATTCCTTGCTTCTTTCTCCTCCTGAGGCTGAGGGCAGCCATGTCTGGAGGGTTCACAGTAGGAAGGGATTTGTTCATGCATGACTGGATTCATCTATCTCTTAATTTAACATTAATCCTACGACAGGATTAATGATTTCTTCTCTTGGCTACGCACAACGGGGGAAATTTTATTTTCTGAAGCTAAATGCTTCATATGAAATGCTTATCATATAAAGAGATTTTGTCCTGGTATTTAAATAGCTAAAATGCATAATTACTATAACGTTGTCTTAAAAGATAAATTTGATCTAGGCATGTTGTCTAAGAAATGAGCGAAGAACCAGAATAGACGTTTATGTACAGATCAATCTATCTCAATATATTTGTGTAAACCATCTCCATAAGTGGTGCTGTGAGCAGAGAGATACAGACTAATTACAGTAAAAATCAAACATAACTTCAACATAATTTATCTTCTGCATTAAACAGGGACTTTTGACAATAAAGAGAAAAACAATCGTGTGACTAACGTAAGCTAAAAGAATGTGTGTGGTTCATGGGCATGGCAAAAAACTGAATAGTTCGTGTGAAGGATGTGCTCAGACTATGTGATTAAGTGGAGGACTTCTATAGGCCATGACTATCAGGGTAAATTAACTCCAATTCTGACCTTCTGTCAGATACTTTAGTCAAATTCAAGATTCATTCACCTGGAGTGATATTGCAAGGTAGTTTTATCTGGGCCCTATGTTTGCTATTTACCCCAATCAAAAATACCATATACTCACTAGAACAGTGAATAACTACAGAAGTTTGCTGTTTTGGGACCAGCCACAATAAACCATATATTTGATTTCCCTTCCAGCTAGGTATGTAAACTGTGATTCAGTTCTAGGCAACAGAATGGAGCAAAAGGGACGTTTAATACTTTGGGTATGTGTGTGGGGGGTGTGTGTCTTTACAGCTCCCATCCCTGACTTCTCATCTCTAGAGAGTGTGGCTTCAGAGACACTGTGCCTGTTGTCACGTGAGTTCTACTACAGTACATGGACACAAGGTGAGATACAAA
This sequence comes from Microtus ochrogaster, assembly GCF_000317375.1. Taxonomy (NCBI): domain Eukaryota; kingdom Metazoa; phylum Chordata; class Mammalia; order Rodentia; family Cricetidae; genus Microtus; species Microtus ochrogaster. Next base: position 64,108,562 of record NC_022015.1, on the reverse strand, counting down.
CTTTAATGATTTGAAGTCATTGAGATCTAGGGCTTCTTTATTTCAGAAGTTAAGCTGCCTCAGTGCATAAGGATCTATATTGGTAGATACCTCTCCTACCAAGATTGATGCAAAAATCATCAATAAAATGCTTGAAAACTAAATCCAAGAACACATTACAGAGATCACCCACCCTAATCAAGTAGACTTCAACCTAGAGATACAGGGTTGGCTTAATATATGTAAATCAATAAGTGTAATCCACCAGATAAATAACCTGAAAGACAAGAATTACATGACCATCAAATTAGATGAAGATTAGGTCATAGACAAAAATCTAACACTGCTTCATAATAAAAGTCATAGAGACATTAGGGATACAAGGGAAATACCTCAACATAATAAAGGTAATTTACAGCAAGCCTAAAGCTAACATCAATTTAAAGAGAGAGAAACTCAAACCAATTCAACTAAATTCAGAAACAAGACAAGGTTATCTATTCTCTCCACACCTATTTAATATACTACTTGATGTCTTAGAGCAATTGTAGTGGCATTTAAAATGTATTTTAATAAATAAAGGCTGCCTGAAAATCTGAGATTTAAACAGTCGCTCTGGTCAGTCTTACAGACCAGCTTATAGTAACATACACCTTTACTCTCAATAGCCATAATGACCACACCTTTAATCCCAGTACCACACTAGTTGCCATAGAAATTGGATGGTGCATGCCTTTAATCCCAGTGGTGCATGCCTTTGGTCCCAGCCCTAGACAGGAATATAAGACTGTGCGAGACAGCTCTCAGAGGCAGTCTCATTCTGAGATTCCAGGAGGCAGGATTGCCATTTCAGACTGAGGTCTAGGTAAGAGCCAGTAGCTGGCTGTTTTCTTTTTGGATCTTCAGGTTGAACCCCAATTTCTGACCCTGAGTTTTTATTAATCGTGCTTCAAGCAATAAGACAATTGAAGGAGATCAAGGGGTTGCAAATTGGAAAGGGAGAAGTCAAAGTGTCTTCATCTGCAGATGATATGACAGTTTACATACCTGACCCTAAAATTCCACCAGGAAACTCCTCCAGCTGATAAATACTTTCATCAAAATAACAAGGTACAAAATTAACTCACAAAAATCAGTGGCTCTCCTACATACAAATGACAAACAGACTGAGAAAGAAACAAGGGAAACAACACCTTTCACAAGAGCTCAAATAATATAAAATATCTTGGGGTAACTCTAATCCCAAGGAAGACTTGTATAATAAGAACTTTAAGACACTGAAGAGAGATATTGAAGATATCAGAAGATGGAAAGATCTCCAATGCTCATGGGTCACTAGAATTAATTTAGTACCAATAACCAACATATCAAAAGCAATTTACAGATTCAGTGGAATCTCCATCAAAATTCCAACAGAATTCTTCAGAGATCTTGAGAGAACAACTTTTTCAGCCTCATGTGGAAACATGAAGAAACCCCGGGTAGCTAAAATGGTCCTGATAATAAAATAACTGCTGGAGACATCACCATTATATACCCCAAATAAACTGTAGAGCTATAATGATGAAAACAGCATGGTATTGTCACAAAAGCAAACACCTTGATAACAGCGGTATCTGGATGAGACATTTTTAACTTAGTGAAGGGGTCACATGTACAATGTTTTCATCTTGTCTTATTCTCTCACACAGCTACGCTCACAGTGCATCCTCTGAAGTTCTCCAGACCGGCCCCTCTGTCCCAGCTCACTCACCTCTTCGGCTTGAGCTTCTTTCTTTCTTTGTCCGCATTACAAAATTTCAAAGAATTAGCATGCAAAATGGAACTTTTCCAGAGAGTAGGAGAAAGACAGAAACTCAACAAGTACCAGAGGAAGGAAAAAGTCTGGAAAAACTCATACTTTTGATAGTGATAATATAATATTTGTGGCAGTTGAAAGACACTTGAATATAAAACAATAGAAAACTGGTTAGATTTTCATGGTTGTTGCTGGGTACATGCCCAAGACTGACATAATCTCTATGATCTTGGAACATATAGCCTAAAAGGAGAAATATTTTATAGTCATCAATAAAAATGTTACAGAAATACAGTAAATAACACAAAAATACAAATGATACCATAGTTTTGTCTCTTGGATGTGAGCTTCAACATTTAACAGCTGAGCTGTCTCTCCGACACACATGCAGCAGTTATTATTGGGGAACTTAGCTATAAGTAAGCATAGTGTGGTGGGGATCTGAGGATGGGAGTAGAGTGGACCGTCTGAGCCTCACACCCATCTCCTCTCTGCTCTCTTTGCCTAGCTCTCATGGCCTGCCCACCCAATCCATTATCCCACCGGCCACTGCTCAGAACACCTTCCACCATGGCCACCTCAGCAAGTTCCCACTTGAACAAAGGCATTAAGCAAATGCATATGTCCCTGCCCCAGTGTGAGAAAGTCCAGGCTGCGTATATCTGGGTTGATGGTACCCGGAGAAGGACTGCGCTGCAGGATCTGCACCCTGGACCCTGAGCCCAAGTGTGTAGAAGAGTTACCTGAGTGGAAATTTGATAGTCTAGTATGTTTCAGTCTGAAGGCTCCAACAGTGACATGTATCTCGGCCCTGTTGCCATGTTTCTGGACCCCTTCTGCAAAGAGCCCAACAAGTTGGTTTTCTGTGGAGTTTTCAAATATAACCAGAAGCCTGCAGAGACCAATTGAAGGCACATCTGTAAATGGATAATGGACATGGTGAGCAGCCAGCACCCCTGGTTTGGAATGAACAGGAATATACTCTCATGGGAATAGATGGACACTCTTTTGGTTGGCCTTCCAATGGCTTCGCTGGGCCCCAAAGTCTTTATTACTGTGCTGTGGGAGCAGGCAAAGCCTATGGCAGGAATATTTTGAAGGCTCACTACCAGGCCTGCTTGTATGCTGGAGTCAAGATTACAGAATAAATGCTTAAGTCATGCCTGCCCAGTGGAAATTCCAAACAAGACCTTGTGAAGGAATCCTCATGGAAGATCATCTCTGGGTGGCCCATTTCATCTTGCATCGTGTATGTGAAGACTTTGGGGTGATAACAGCCTTTGCTCACAGGCCCATTCCTGGGAACTGGAATGGTACAGGCTGCCATACCAACTTTAGCACCACGGCCATGAAGGAGGAGAATGGTCTGAAGTACATTGGGGAGGCCACTGAGAAACAAAGCAAGCAACATCAGCACATAAGCCCCCTTGTTCAGCTTTATACAGTAACCCTGCCTTCCTGTTCAACTGTCTGTAATAAACACACTGAGTGAGTCCAAACCATTTCCAGATCTCTGTAAACTGTATCTGTCATTTCTCCATTGCCTTCACTGCCCCAGTAAGGTCAATGCCTGGAGTCATGAAAGATATGGCATATTCTCTTTCTTTATTATTTTTATGCTTTATAGATGTCATTGATGACTGATGAGAGGAACGGACCAGCATCTTCACAGTATTTGCTGCCACCATGAATTGAGAGTCCATCTTGGGAACAACTTTCTTCCTCGGGCCATCTCTGTCTCATACAGTCCTACTAAGCTGAATTTATTTCTAATTAAGTGCCTACCCAATATGCTTGCTTTTTGTACATTTCAGTGATTACATAATGTTCACACACACTAATGGGAATTCTATATCAGCCTGGCTTAGTTCTATTCTGCAGTTCACCTAGGCTTATGTTGGCTGTGTTACTGCAGGATCTGGTGACAAGGAGCCATCCTGGTTTTTGCAACAGAAGCAGTGAGGTTCCTATCTGATGACACTGAACTATGCTTACATGCTCAATTATGGAGATGATTACTATTTGGTGATTTTGTTAAAATTTATTTAATAAGTGTGGTGCACTACTTTTGTTAAACAATAAATCTATAGAATATTAAAATGCATTTTATGTTGCATTAAAGATATTTTTGATTGGGCCAGGCAGTGGTGGCACACACCTTTAATCCCTGCACTTGGAGGCAGAGGCAGGCAGAACTCTGTGAGTTCAAAGCCAGCCTGGGCTATAAGAGCTAGTTCCAGGACAGGCTCCAAAACTACAGAGAAACTCAAAAAGTCAAAAAAGATATTTTTTATCAATATAATACAAAGCAATTAAAGACTAACTTTATGACATGTCCTCTTCATGAAACTACTAAATACTAATAAATAAAAAAGTGAGTGAATTTATCATAGGTGAATAGAAGTCAGAGCTGATTAAACTTTAAAATTGATTGAAGTATTTATTATAAAATGGTTAAAAAGTACAGGAAAGTACTTCAGCTGATTGGATAATTATGAATAAATAAATAGAGAAGGATATAAATTAGAAAATTTATTTAAATGATTTTAATGATTGCTATAGGGAAGAAATTAGGAAATTATAATTAACATGATATTGTATCAAACTTACAGGATAGAAGCTTTGAAGATGAGTAATTTCATGATGTATATGTGGCCATGAATTTAGATTTCTGTCTTAATTATTTTTAAAATATTTAAAGATACAATTGTGAAAATTCAGCCGGGCGGTGGTGGCGCACGCCTTTAATCCCAGCACTCGGGAGGCAGAGGCAGGCGGATCTCTGTGAGTTCGAGACCAGCCTGGTC
>NC_022015.1:64096685-64103878 GCF_000317375.1 Microtus ochrogaster | reverse complement strand
AAAAACCAAAAAAAAAAAAAAAAAAACAAAAAAAAAACAAACAAAAAACCCAAAAAAAAAACAATTGTGAAAATTCAATGGAAAATGTGACAATTTGAATGTTATTGGCAACATTTAGGCGAGTGTTTCAGAGATAGTTCCTAGCAAAGGTGTCATTAGGTTCCTGTATCAGTGCATATTTTGTTTCTATTACAAGATGACAGATCAGGATAGTTTTTTAAAGAAAATAATTTTATTTAGCTCTTCATTTCAGGAGGTTCAATGCATGAAGCTAGATTCAGTTCAGGTTGGGTGCAGACTCCAGGACTGGTGACATCACAAATAGGGAAGCATGAGTGATAGAAAAAGATCATATTTCTGTTGCATGATTAATAAAAATTCATAGACATAAATTGGGATTCAACTTAAAGGTCAAAAAATCAAAACAACCAGGTACTGGCTCTTACCTCTACCTCAGTCTGAAATGGCGATTCTGCCTCCAGGAATCTCAGAATAAGGCTGTGTCTGAGAGCTGTCTCCTTCCGTCTTATATTCCTCTCTAGTGCTGGGATTAAAGGCATGCACCACCACTGCCTGGTCTCTACGGCAAACTAGTGTGGCTACTGGGATTAATGGTGTGTGTCACCACTGCCTGGTCTGTAAGGCTGATCCATTTTTTACTCTCTGAACGTCAGAAAACTTTATTTATTAAAATACAAATGAAATATTACTACACATCTCCAGAAAGGAAGCCAACAAAAAGGGAGTAATAGCTGTTCCCTCTGTGGCAACTCCCTCTTAAGATCTAACCAAGGGCCCACAAGGGTTACCTGAATTTCTTCTATGGTGAGCACCATCAGGCATGGGGAGCTGGTCCAATAGGTTCCACCATTGAAAAGCTCCACACCACTTCCAAACATTGCCACACTAAAGACCAAGTTTCCAAAATGAACTTTTGAGGGCGCATTCAAGCCATACCTAATCTGCAACAGGACTCTGAATGACCTCAGGAGGGAACATACCATATACATTTTAGTTCACTTAATCGCTGCTTGTTTCTCCCCCCTCACAGAGGGGAACTGTCAGCTTAATTCAAGTACTGGAGAACCTGGTGCTTCCTGGGTGCTTGGCACAGCATTTATTGCTTCGTGGCTATTGCAAGAGCAACAGAGAAAATTGCAAAAGCAATTTTCACAAGAGCCATTTGAATTTACTGATTAATGGAGTCTTACCTTACATAACTGTAAAGTTCTAGTGCCTGTACATTAAAAGAAAATTATTTCCAGTATGAACTACTCTTAAAAATCCTTGAAATTCCCTGCAAAATTAACAGCGTCATGCACTCAACTACATAAATCAGTTACAAGCAGCAAGTACTATGAGCACAACAGAAAAAAAAATTATACACAAAGGAAGATGGTCAAGAGACTGGAGATGAGTAGAGAGAAAGCACACAGATGCTAAAATTCCCGTCTCTATAATAAAATACCTGAGACAATCACCAGAAAGGAGAAAAGTTTATCTTGGCTTATAGCTTTAGAGGTTACTTACCTGGCTAGTAAAAAGGAGAGAGGAACGGAAAGGGATGGGCAACTGCTATCCTCTTTGAGGGCATGTTGCCCAGTGACCTTTAGCTCTTCCATGAAGCTCTGCATCTTAAGGGTTCTAACCCATACCAATAATGCCACTCTAGGCCATACTCGTACCATGACATATGTTCTCTTATAGCTTTTTAATCCATTTCATCCATGAAGGTGCGTCAAAAGCAATAAAGGGAAAGAAGAAAACGATGTGCGAACAAACATTTTCATGGTTAAGGAAACAGTAAAATGATCACAGTTCCAGCCTGCCATCACCTCTAGTTGTAATTTTAGTACAAAGAAAGAAGAACCTAAGAGCAGAGGTTGCAGAGTCCTCTCATAACGTCGACATCAAGATAGAAATCTTGAGATCACGAGAATTTGTGTTGCTGTGTCAGGGGCCCACCTGACTGGAGAATGTCCCAGGAGAAATTAGATTAAGAGTGCGGCTCTCCTTTATACAAGGATTTGCCTTCCATGGTTTCTGTTATTCAAAGTAATATTAAGTTCAAAATACTAAATGGAAAATTCTAGCCGGGCGATGGTGGCTCACACCTTTAATCCCAGCACTTGGGAGGCAGAGGCAGGTGGATCTCTGTGAGTTCGAGACCAGCCTGGTCTACAAGAGCTAGTTCCAGGACGGGCTCCAAAACCACAGAGAAACCCTGTCTCGAAAAACCAAAAAAAAAAAAAAAAAAACCCTGTCTCGAAAAACCAAAAAAAAAAAAAAAAAAGAAAATATTATTAGTGATTGTTAATCTTTTCCTGTACTAATTCTTAAATTCAAAACATTGCATAAGTATGTTGTATCTGGCATTCCCTGATGGCTCTTGAAAAGAGTCAGGGAAAAGAACTGTAGTTTGCAATGACAGGGATGGCATCTCTAAGACAGACCATTGCTGACAGTCTCTTTATGGTCTCAGATCCAAATGACTAGGGTAAGACAAAGGAGAGATGTGATGTGATGTTCACTCCCTTTCCTTTGGTCTCAGGTGCACTAAGTCACTAAAGGCAGATGAGGGTCCCCTGCCTGTGAACTGGCCCTCTGCCAGTAGGTAGCCGCATGATTCCTCTACTCTCCAGAGTCTACACCATGATCACTGTGCTCTTCAGCCTCTGGAATGAATCCAGTGGGACTCCCAATCCATAGCAAGAGGATGTGCCGAGGAAGGAGAGGAGCAGTCAGTGCTGCAATGTAAATCTCGACTCTACTTTGGGTTTTTCTGTGTAAGTACTGAACATGTGAGTCATGGGGATGATTTTGGGCAATCAGAGCTTAACTGATTGACTAGGGACACAGATTGGCTAGGAAACTCTGCCATACTCAAATTTATATCCTAATATTAGAATTTTTCATACAATTAACTTTGCCTCCTGCATAATTTTAAATATGAGTCATCATGGTTTTTCTTTCTCTCAAGCACCCTTTTCAGTTATGATTCTTTTGGTTCTAACTAATTTTGTCCTTGTTTATCTCTGGGTTAATTATTTGCCAACTGTCTTCATTAGCATTTCAGTGAGGAGGAGGAAATACTCCACACTGATGCTGAATGACATCATCATCGAGCAGAAGTGTCATTCCCATGAGAGAGTTTTTGTCCCCATGGGAAGTTGAAAAAGAGAGGTCCCTCTTTCTAGGAGTGATGAGTCTGATGTGTATATTTCAATCTTTTAAAATGTATGTTTTATTAGAAATAAATTTTGACGAGGAATATAATTCTGTAGTGGATAAAGTTGTCCAAATAGCTGTTTCCTTTTTATTATGATTAAATCAATGCTTATGTTGGTACTAGAAATAAGCAACCCACAGTATATGCAGTTGCAGATTTGGTGAGACTGGCTATAGTTATAGACTGCCTCTCCTATATCTTCCCTTAGGTAATAGCTCCACTTAAAGAGAAATCACTATTTTTTATTTTGAAAGACAAAGACTTTTTAAAAATTGTATCACAATGTGAAATCCCAAGCACTGAAGAGTACAGAAAAATAAATCATCATCTTCAAAGACGTTACATAGTTTTCTCAATGGGAGAGCCCAATAGGTTCTGATTAAAAAAATAACACATCAAGAGATAATTGAAAATCATACCATGAACAGCAGCCCCTAGGGGTGAAGAATCTAGGTAGGCACCTACTCCATGTTCAGTGATCTTCAGCAACAAGTTCTTGCAATCATTTTGTGGAGAGTAACCTACAATCTTGGCTACAGGTTGGGTTGTTTGGAGGTTTCCATGGGGCTTCTTTGACTAATAATTTAATTAGATGTAACCTATTTCTGATACTAGAATGTTCATTTGGTAAAAAGAGATGTCCGGTGGGGCTTTGTCTCCCCCATTGTTTGGAAATTTCATTTAGATTGCCTTTATATGTGTATATAATTTAGAAGCTTCTGTTGTATAGTATTTCCGTACTACCCCTCCAATTGCCCTAAATTTTGTGACCTTCCCCCTCCCTGCTTGATTCTCCTTCTCTTGTGTCTCATATTCATAACTATTTATTCTATTTTCTCCTTAGGGAGATCTATATCTCTCTCCCAGTTCCTTCCTCTATACCTAACCTCCATGGTTCTATTCATTATAGCTCACTTGCCATTGACTTAAAAGCTAATATCCACATGTATGTGAATACATACCACATTTTGTCTCTGGGTCTGGGTTACTTTAATTAGGATGATTTTTTCTAGTTCCTTCCATTTACATGTGAATTTCACAGTTCCATTTTTTGTTTTTACAGTAGAGTAATACCAAATTGTGTAAATTTAGTACATTTTTAAAAATCCTTTAACCTATTGATGAACTTCTAGGTTGATTCCAGTTTCGACTGTTATGATCAGAGCAGTGATGAACATGGTTTAGTAAGTGTCTCTGGTAGGATGAAGCATCCTTCGTGTATATGCCTAAGAATGCTCTAGTTAGATCTTAAGGTAGATTAATCCCCACTTTCCTGAGGAAGAATCGCACTGATTTCCATAATAGCTGTACAAGTTTGCACTCCCACCAGCAGTGGAGGAGTGTTCCCCTTACTCCACATCATTGCCAGCATGAGCTATCATTTGTTCAGTGATCTTAGCCACTTGTGGTCATAAGATGAGATCTCAAAGTAGTTTTAATTTTCTTTTCCCTGATGACTAAGAATGTAGAACAATTTTTAAGTGTTGAATTTTCTCTTTTGAGAATTTCTTGTTTAAATCTGTACTCTCTTTTAAAAATTGGTTTATTCATCATTTTGAGTGAGGTAACCCAGACCCAGAAAGACAATTATCACATGTACTCACTCATAAGTGGTTTTAAAACATAAAGCAAAGAAAATCAGCCCACAAATCACAATCTCAGAGAACCTAGACAACAATGAAGACCTAAAGAGAGACATACATAGATCTAATCTACATGGGTAGCAGAAAAAGACAAGATTTCCTGAGTAAATTGGGAGCATAGGGACTTTGGGAGAAGGTTGAAGAGGAGGGGAGAGGCAGGGAGGGGAGCAGAGAAAAATGTAGAGCTCAATAAAAAAATCAATAAAAAAAGAAAAAAAGGAAAAATAAAAAATTGGTTTATTTTCTTGATATCCAGATTTTTTAAAAGTTCTTTATATAATTTGGATACTAGACCCATCAGATGTATAGTTGGTAAAAGTCTTTTTCCATCCTGTTTGCTGCCACTTTGTCTGGATGGTGGTGTCCTTTGCTATGAGGAAGATTTTTTAGTTTTATGGGGTCCCATTTATTAATTGTTAATCATAGTGTGCTAATGGTGTTCTATTCAGAAAGTCTTTTCTAGTACCAATGAGTTCAAGGATATTCCCCACTTTCTTTCCTATCAGGTTCAGCACATTGGGTTTTTGTTGAGGTCTTTGATGCTTTTGAAGTTGAACACATGTCCTTGTGGTACGATTGAGAGTCTTTTGGGTATATACTCAAGAGTGGTATTGCTGCATCTTGAGGTAGGTTTTTTCCTAATTTTCTGAGAAATCTGATATCCAAAGGGGCTGTACCAGCTTGCACTCCCCCCAGCAATACAGGAGTGTTCCCTTTACCCTACAACCTCTCCAGAATATGTTGTCATCAGTGTTTTTGATCTTGGCCATTCTGACAGATGAAAGATGAAATTCCTTTTATGAGAATGTAAATGAATGTATAACTTTTATAAAAAGTAATAATTATTTTTTATTTATCACACACAAATAGAGAAGCTAAATTCCTAATAATGCCATTAGCCAGAGACACAGACCCTCACAGGAGCTAACAATGCTGAGTAATCAAAGCTGTAAGTTTTGGTCCTGTGTTTTTTCTGCTCCATTTTATTGGTTCGACATCTCTGTTGATTGTTCTTTTTGCTTTGACTTATGGTCAGGCTGTTGTCCTGGAGAGGTTTGACTTCTAGGAAGAAATTGCCTGCTTGTTGCTGTCAACCTCCAAATCCTTTGTTCTCATGTGTCCTCACTGTTATCTCTTCCCCCTTTTCTCTTGCTCTTCTTCTCTCTGCCCTTCCCAGTGTGTTTGGGCTCTGTGGTCTGATTTTATGGCCTTTCCTTTTCTTTTATCTACCATAAAGTGTTAAATTTTTCACTGCAATCTTTATTAATTTAATTTTTATTAACTTTCCCTAGAAAGGGTAATATAGTGATTGTGTGCCCTCAGAACTGTCTCTTTCTCATAAATACTCTTCATTCTGGTTGCCAGAGATAGTTGAAAGCATCTTTGGTAGAAGCTAAGGTCCTGGACATCAAGAAGAAAGGCTGTGAGCTAATCCAGTAATGGTGGCAGATTAATGTCTGTCAGCAAAGATAGCAGAATATGTCCCTCATCACATCTGTTTCCCATGAGTATGTGTGTGCCTTGTAGACGTTTCTCTGCTTTTTACTTGTTTAATGCAGGCTCCTAGTTTGCAACTGGTGGAGTCCTCCTTCCTATTATTTTTAAGATTTTCTAGGGGATATTTTCACATACAACCATAGCTACTGTCACCACCACCAGTTTTTTGGACTCTTATCAAGGGTTGTTTTTTTTTTAATTTTTTTTTAAAACTTGTCTTTTCTTAATTACATGCCAAATCCGATTTTCACTCCATCCCCTCCTCCTGTTCCCTCCACCCCTTCCATACCACCCCATTGACTCCTCAGAGAGGGTTAGACTTCCCATAGGCAGTCAACAAAGTCTACACATTGCTTTGAGGCAGGACCAAGATCCTCTACACTATATCTAGGCTGAGCAACGTATCCCTCTAGATATCCAAGGTATCCAAAAAGCCAGAACAAGCAGTAGGGATAAATCCTGGTGTCACTGTTAGTGGCCCCAGAGTCTGCCCCAGCCATATAACTGTCACCCACATTCAGAGGGCCTATGCTGACTTTCTCTCTGTCAAGCCAGAGTTGATAGGCTCTCATTAGCTCAGGTAAGCTGTTTCAGCGGGTATCCCCATCATGGTCTTAACCTCTTTGTTTGTACTTTCAATCCTCCCATTCTTTGACTGGACTTTGGGAGCTCAGCCTAGCCCTCTGCTGTGAATCTCTGCATCTGCTTCCATCAGTTGCTGGATGTAGATTCTTTTTTTTTTTTTTTTTTTGGTTTTTCGAGACAGGGTTTCTCTGTAGCTTTGGTGCCTGTCCTGGAACTAGCTCTTGTAGACCAGGCTGGCC
>NC_022015.1:64075515-64096585 GCF_000317375.1 Microtus ochrogaster | reverse complement strand
CAGAGATCCGCCTGCCTCTGCCTCGCGAGTGCTGGGATTAAAGGCGTGCGCCACCACCGCCCGGCTGGATGTAGGTTCTATACACCAGTTAGAATGGCTGATACAAAAACACCAATAATAGCTTATGCTGGAGAAGATGCAGAGTAAAGAGAACACTCCTCCATTCCTGGTGGGAATGCAAACTTGCTCAGCCATTTTGCAAATCAGTAGGGTGGTTTCTCAGAAAATTAGGAAACAACCTACTGCAAGATCCAGCAATACGTCTCTTGGGCATATACCCAAAGGATGCACGCTCACACCACAAAGACATTTGCTCAGCTGTGTTCATAGCAACATTATTCATAATAACCATAACCTGGAAACAACCTTGAAGCCCCTCAGCTGAAGAATCTTAGAAGGGATTGTTGCTCAAGAAGTTCCCCGAAGAGGGGATATTTTAAAAACTACTGATATCTTTGTGTAAATAGTTCCTGGAGAGCCCATGAAACAGCTGCCAAACATCCCGAATCCAGATGCAGATGCTCTCTAAGGAGAGAAAAACCTAGATGTGAGGATGCCAACATGCTGCTCATTACCCAGTCTTTCACTTAGGCATTTATACAAAAGCCTAATTATAAAAATAAGCAATTGGGTAAGTACATTATTTTATTGAAAAAAAAATCCTGGGCTGAGGGTTGTATCAGTCAGGGTTCTCTAGAGGAACGGGACGTATAGGTTGCATAAATACTAGAATGAAGCCTTTTTAAAAATGGCATGTAACTGTTACAGGCTGGGTAGACCAAGTCTTGCTTTGGAGCTGAGGACCAGGAAGATTTCTACAGTCACTTGCTTTCAGTCCATAACAGAAGGCTGGAGATGCTAGACCAGATGTCAGTGAAAGATGTCCACAGCAGCAAAGGCTGTAGATTTGCTTTTCAAAAAAGCAGAGGTGATGCCAGGCAAGCAGACAGCATTTTCTTCTTGGACCTCACTATATCCTGGTCACCTGCTGTAAGGTGTTGCTCACTCTGGGATCTTTTACGCACACCTACCCTTCCTGGAAATAGCTTCATGGGTACATCCTAGACATGCCTCTTAGTTGATTCCAGATCTCCTTGAGGTGACAATGGAGACGAATCATCGCAGGAACTCTACCTTTTCGTCCCATGATATTTTGTACCCCTATGCTCCAGTTCTCTGTCCTGAATAATAGATACTAAGCAAAGTGAAACATTGCAGAGTAGACCTAACTCTTCTAAAACAATCTTTGACAGCATTTAATTCGAATGGATGGGAATAATTGTTAATCCCATTCTGATTGCTTAAGAGTATGATGACTACTGATGTGTAGGTGATGTGATTAATCAAATATACGCAACAGAGATCTTGGTTTATTTTAGTCACTTATGGTTCTTGTCAACCTATGCATTTTTAGCCATGTGCATAATTAGTGGACAGTCTTAGTTTTATTTACTATGAACGTCCACATTTCACTTTGATTATTAAAAACATTTTATTGGACATGCTACTCTGGGTTGACAGCTGGTTTTTCACACTATAAAAACAGTCACCATGTTACCAGTTGCTGATGATGCCCAAACCACCTCAGTGTCCTGTTTGTTTGCTTGTTTTTGTTTTTTAAATGACTAGTAATTGGTAAAGGAAAACCCATTTATTTCCAATTGGTCTAGAGATTGAGAAAGAAAAATCATAATTTCTTTTCACAATGCCTACAGAAGTCTTACAAAGGCCACGTGTGCAGATTTAGCTGTGAGATGGTTTACCTGGTCATTTTTGTTGTCTGTACTGTTTCTGTTCTCATTAGAGAATGAGGTTATTTTTGTTTTAGTTTTAGTTTAGTTTAGTTTTGTTTTCATTGGTTTAAGGCTGGGGGAAATGGAGTAGACATTGTATCTTAGAGATCTCTTGATTTTGAAGGAGAAGAGACACAAGAATTTCATAAAATGGGGTATACAAAACTCCTACTCATTCTGGGTGTGGGTGAATTCTTATCCAATATGTGTTTTGCAAATATGATCTCTCAGCCCATAATGTTTTTATAGTTTTCAGTGAATACATTTCCCAACTTGTTGGCTAAATTTATTCCTAAGTATATCATCAGTTTTTGATTTCTATTGTAAGTAAATTAATTGTCTTGCTTTTGTTTTTGGAACAATCATTATTAATATAAAGATGTACTGGTGATTAAGTTTTTGGAATTATTTATTTCATTTTATGCATGTGGAAGTTTTCCTGTATTTATGTTTATGTACCATATACATGACTGGTGCCTGAGGAGCTCAGCAGAGCATGTTGGATTCCCTGAAACTGGAGTTACAGATAGTTTCTTTAATATATAGTCAAAGATAACTGGATATCCACGCACAGAAAGATAAAATTGGACTTAATTTCTTACATTATATGCAAAATCAACTTAAGATGGCTTAAAGGCATTCTGAGTGTAAGAGCCAAATCTGTGAGAAAGAGTAGAAAGAATGCTCCCTGGCCTTTTTCTGGGACATGAACATTTGGGTGGGAACTCACTATAAAGGCAAAACTGAAAACAGAAAAGCAGAATTACACAAAACTAGAAGGCCCTCTGCTGAAGACAGAGTAAGACGATGATTTTTAGAGCAACATAAGATATGTGCAAGACAAGCATGTAAATGGTTACTATGCATACTGTTGAAGATATTTGAGCAAATCAGGTACTAAGGGGAGAAAACACAGTTCAATCACAAAAATGAAAGCGTGCACGCGAGTGTGTGTGTTTATGTGTGTGTGTCAAACTTTATAGGAAAGTACTTGCCTAGTATGACCTCAGACCTTGGATGTGTTCCCATCTTTGCAAAACAGATGATAGTTAGATAAAAATAAAGAGAATAATCAGAAGTGAGTGAAATATCACAGCGTTTTCTACAAGAAGACATACAAATTGTCAAAAGGTTCTTTTTTTTTTTATTTTTTGAGACAGAATTTCTCTGTAGCTTTTTGGTTCCTGTCCTGGAACTAGCTCTTCTAGACCAGGCTGGCCTCGAACTCACAGACATCCGCCTGCCTCTGCCTCCCGAGTGCTGGGATTAAAGGCATGCACCACCACCGCCTGTCTGTCAAAAGGTTCTTAACATATAAACCATCAGGAAAATGTAAATTAAAATATCACTTCACAACTGTCGGGGTGACTACTTTTCAAAAAGACTGAAGATTAAGTGTTGAAAAAGTCATAGAGAAAGGGAATCCATGAACTGTTTATAGGAGGTTAATTTGTACAGCCATTTTGGAAAAATTGTATAGAGTTTTCTCCAAGAATTCAGGTGGAACGACCATAAAATTTAGCAATATCTCCACTTTTGAGTCTGTATGGAAAGGGATTTCGATTTTTATGGTGATGAAATAGCTGTCCTGCCATATTTACTACATTGCTGGCAATAGCCAAGGTATTCAGTTGACTTATGTTTCTTTTTACATTTGAGATAATGAAATGCGTTGAGTGGATAGGCTCCTTATCAATGAGTTCCATATCTGTAGCTTCAACCAGCAGCAGATTGATAACGTTCAGCAACCACTGTCTAGTCTGTGCATGTACAACCTGTTTTCCTTGGAATTTGTCAGTAAACAAGTTATTATGGCAGTTATTTACATAACATTTCACTGTATTAAACATTTTAAGTAACCTAGAAATGATTTAATGTATATAGGAGAATGTGTGTGTTATATGCAGATACATAACCATTTTATAAAAGAAAATGACTGGATCATCTGAAAATTTTAGTATTCTTGGGAGTTCCTGGAAGCAATTCCTTAATGATACATAGTGATAGCCATGTAAAGCAATCTTTGTTAACCTCATCTGGGAACAAATGACTAATCTGTGAAAAAATATATCAGGCCTTGTACCAAGTCTTACAGATATAGCTAGTGAACAAGTATTATCACAGGGGTTACATTTTCAAAGGCAGAAAAAAAAGAGACAGTAGAGAAGTTTTTTAAAAAGAGAGAAGTAGGTATTTAAATGCAGTGTGTATAGAACAAAATGCTACTCAACCTTTTTCAAAAGGGAGACTCTGTCATTTGTAATGCATGGATGATCCCGAAGAATGCCATGCTAAAAGGGAAGGCAGACACAGAAAAATATCCCTGTAGGATTACATATGGTCATCAAATGGGACTATTCATAATTAAAATTTGATAGTAGTTTGGTAAAAGGAGGGAGAAAGTTGAGAAGGCACACCCCTCACACACTGTTTCATGCTGTGCAATACTCTTAATTACTACTTCTCCACCTTCCTAGTGCTTCGACCCTTAAACAGTTTCTCATGTTGTGGTGACCCCCATCCATAAAATTACTTTGTTGCTACTTCATAACTGTAATTTTGCTACTATTCTGTATCATAATGAAAATATATGATATGCAGGATATCTGTTATGTGACCCCCAAAGGGGTTGTGATCTACAACCCTGCTAAATCATCTTAGAATTCTGGTAGTAATAATATCATTACTGGATGGGGAACTCAACAGTGAATCAGAATCATGAGCCAAAATAAACCAGCTTTTTTTATAACTTACCCCATATGTTGTATTATCCGTAACAAAACCAAGCAAGAAGATTAATGTAATGTACTCTGGAAACTTACCAAGTAGGAGTGGATGAGTTTCAATCACTGTCTTTACAATTTAGCACACTACAAATGGCTAACTAGGATGTTAACCAGCCTGATTGTGGTAATTAATTGTTCCTGTAGACCAATGTCTTAGTTACCTTCTCATGGATTTGATAAATACCCCAACAAAAGCAAAGTAAAAGCCAGGCTTACTTTGGCTGGTGACTCCAGGGGATGACATGGCAGCAGCTGACAAGAAAGGTATGATTGTGGGATGGGAGGCTTCTTGCATTTGCACCCAGGAAGCAACAGAAGTTGGGTGGGCCTGCAAAGTCTCAAGGTCTGCTCCAGGGTTTCAACTCCTCCAGCAAGGCTTACACCTCTTAAATGTTTTACACTCTTTCCAAACAGCTCTACTATCTGGGGACCAGGTGTGCCAACATGTGAGCCTGTGGGGATATTTCTCACTGAAAGCAGAAAACACACATGAAAACACATCATTGTGTTTGCATTTCTCATGCCCTGCTGTAGTAGGATAGGTGGGAATATAGGGCAATGGTGCACGGTGTGAGATCCTTAGTTCAATCATTAACACATGCGCACACACATTCATTCTCTCTCTCTCAAACCTGACCAGTGATGTGCACCTTCATTGTGGATAGTTACTTGTCAATATTCTTCAGTAAAATTAGGATAATTACATAAATATTTTTTTTGTGATTTCATTGGCTAAACATTTACTAAAATTACATTTCTAAATTGCCACAAAAACAAAATCAGTCACCATCCTGGAAATATCCTCTAAAGAAATAGAGATGTAAAAAAAATTACACAAATCACAATTACAGGTACTAACAATAGAAAAATTCCACACTATTCAGGGTTCCCTGCCCTGTGGGCAGTCCAAGGTCCTCCCCCCTCCATCCAGCTCTAGGAAGGTGAGCATCCAAACAGACTAGGCTCCCACAAAGCCAGTACATGCAGTAGGATCAAAACCCAGTGCCATTAAAATATAGGAACTAAATTGGGCTGGGGAAATGGCTTAATATGTAGAATGCTTTCTGGGAAAGCTTAAGAACCAGGGTTTCATTCCAGGATACATAACAATAAATATTTATTTATTTAAAGCTACAGTTTCAGTGAGAGACCCTTTTTTTAAAAATAAGGTAGAGACTCCCTCCTGCTTAGGTGCCCTGAGGATTCCGACCCAGTGCCCAGACGGGGGTGCACCCACCCACTGAGACAGTGGAGCTGATCTATTGGGAGCTCCCCAAGGCCAGCTGGACTGTGACTGAAAAAGCATGGGATAAAACCGAACTCTCTGAACATGGCGAACAATGAGGCTGATGAGAAGCCAAGGACAATGGCACGGGGTTTTGATCCTACTTAATGTGCTGGCTTTGTGGGAGCCTAGCCAGTTTGGATGTTCACCTTCCTAGATATGGACGGAGCGGGGAGGACCTAGGACTTACCACAGGGCAGGGAACCCTGACTGCTCTCTGGACTGGAGAGGGAGGGGGAGAGGAGTGCGGGGAGGGGGAGAAGGGTGGGAGAAGGGGGAGAAGGGTGGGAGGAGGGGGAGGGAAATGGGAGGCTAGGAGGAGGCCGAAACTTGTTTTTTTTTTCCTATTCTCAATAAAAAAAATTATAAAAAAAAATAAGGTAGAGAGTGATAGAGAAAGATGCCAGATGTTGACCTTTCCCCTGCATGTGTGAACATGGGCACATATTTCTCCCCACCCCATATGTGCATAAGATAGATATATCACACACACATGAAAAGAATAAAGAAACATGAAATGACTTCCAGAAGTTTTGTATGGGACATCATGTTTTAGGACTTCAACATGACAGGATATTATTCCTACTATAATTGAAAGCAAAAGCAAAAACAAAAGCAAACTCAACCAATCAACCAAACAAAGAACAAGATATAAAATATATAGAGCATGATCTCTGTTTTGTAAGATCCAGAACCAAGCTATAGCAGAAAACGGTTCACATAAGCATAATGCAGTGTGGCATTCTACAGAAAGGATTTGAGGATGACTAGCAGGTTGTGTTTTTTTTTCTTGTGCTTTCTTGTGAGTTTCGATTTGAACAAATGAAAGTTGATGTGGGTTTCTTCTCTTAGCAATGCTAAGCATAAAAAAGACCTTGCCCTTTTCTTTGTATCTATCTACTTTTCTGAATGGAGCTTCAGAAAAGCTAATGCTCTGATATTTTTCTGTGTTCAGCACCCTGAAATGTGCTCATGAACACTCAAAAATATACTTGTCTAATAGATCACTTAATTGTGTTTGGCTGTAGGATTTTTCCTGTGAATTTTGTTTGTATGATGACAGCGTAGCTCTCTATTCTTTAAACAGTGTGCTCTGAAGCTCACTGAAAGGAACACACAGCCATGAGTCACTACAGGGAGCCCATGGTACACACTTCAGTATACAAGCCTTTGGAGATCACAGTGTTTCTCCATTCTCCCTGCCTTGGAAAGTTGACCACCTATGGAATACTAGTAAGCACTGTCAGCAGCTGAACAGTGGGAGCTCTGGACAGATTTAGAACAGCGTAGGAGGTACCTGAAAAGTGATTTCAAGAGCACTGGTTAATTAAAGGAGTAGGAGAGTGGTGTTATGCAGGTGGGGAGTCTGGAACATTCTTATTTCCATGTAAACAAGCTCATGGAAGAGCAGAGAAAACAAATTGAAGCAGAGCGAACCCACTGTATTACACAGGAAAATGGGTTGTTAAACTTGCCATTCTGTTGCGGGGGAGTGATTCCAGAGGCCTGAAATGTTTTACTGTTTAATTTAACCCAGAGAAAAACACTTAGTATTGTTCATTACTGATTCATTTAAAAAATTAGCTCTTAAGGGCACTACAACTTTGTTGATGCTAATGGAACCACTCTGTATACCAAAAGTTGGCAGAAACATAAATATGTTGTTTGCTTTAAAGAACAAAGGAGTTGGGAAAAATTGTGGAGGACTACTCAGGACTAGAAAGAAATTTAAACAAGTAAAAAAAATGCAGCAAAAATCCCCACCAAGATCAATCAGCTTAATTTTGCAAGGGTCTGCCCAGATTTCAACAAGAAAATACAAATTCCAAAGATGATAAGGAAACACCACCTCTAATAAGGAAAGGCTAGTTGGAATACTGTGTGTGTCTACTAAGTAGGCATTGGTAATATCACACATATACACAGACAGACACACAGACACATCATATGATTGAAAATAAAGATTCCAACACAGCATGTTCAGTTCCACTGTGTTTTTCTTATTCATTTTATTGATTAAGGTAGCATCTTTGTTTCTTTTCAAAATTTCCAAATGTGGTATAGGAAAACCAATTAAACAACCATTCATATTAATCCCCCAACTTAAAAAGTTTATCTGCCACCGTGATCAGAAATTCTTCTCAGAGATGTGTGTCCTCATTTATTTTCTTATTCTGTAAATACAAACAAGCATAAAGTTTATTTTTTTGCATGTGCATTTGCATAGGATATTTTTTCCCCTAAGAACCCAATTTCTTTTAAATCACAGATACTTCCTTTATTGACACTTGAAGACTATTTTCAAAGTAAAAACGTGATGAGAACAAGGCTTTCGGGGGCCTAGCATCATGAGTAACAGAGCAGGAGGTCTACATGCTCACTGCCTCTGAGAGACAGTTAACAGTGGTGAAGGCTTGTCCAATACCAACATGGATCCCACCAAACTCAAGGTCACATTGGCAGATCCAGCCACTAGCAAATCCAAGTGAAAAATATGAACACGGGAGAAGGATCCATAGGGAGGAGAAAAGAGTAGTGCAGTGGAAGGAAGACGGGAGAGGATGGGAGGAGGTAAGCACAATCAAAATGCATTATACACAAGTATTTGAATTGCCAAGAAAGATTAATAAAAGCTATGAAAAGAGGCATGTGCTTGACAGATGCTCATTAAAATGGCGAGGAAACTCATAAGGTAAATGTGTCAAGTAACTCTTGTCATCACTCCCTAAGGACTGGGTGACCTTAAGTGGAAACCTGTAGAGGAACACAAGCATCGCCTTGGGTCTCCACTTTTATGTGTTTTGAGTTTAAAGATATTTCAAAGGAGTCTTATACTAAAAAAGAGGCAATAAGGACAAAACTTCTTATGGCCTTCAAGTATTTCATATTTTACTTAGTGATTGGAAACCTTTGCTAGTTTACTAGCAAAGGCTATGACCGTAATCTAGGAGACCCAAATCTGAGGAGAGGTAAGATAGTCACCTGGGTCAGATGGCTTTGACTTTGTTATTCTTGTTTACATGGAGTATTTCTGCTGTGACAAACTTACCACACAATTTGGAAACTGTCCCTCGGGTGATGCTGAGATAGAGGCTGGTTTAGTTTTAACTAAGCTTAAATATTTTAATGAGGAAAATGTTACCTTTGAGAAACAAAAGTAGGTCTTACAAAGAGCAGGCACTCATAGAGAAATGAACCTTCTTACTAGATATGAGATCGTACTTCCTCTAAAGACCAAAATTTGCCCACCTGAATTCTGCTGCTCCCCAAGTTTCTTCACCTTGTATATCTATGAGTGCTTGAGAAA
Organism: Microtus ochrogaster; assembly: GCF_000317375.1. Classification (NCBI taxonomy): domain Eukaryota; kingdom Metazoa; phylum Chordata; class Mammalia; order Rodentia; family Cricetidae; genus Microtus; species Microtus ochrogaster. The sequence continues at coordinate 64,087,414 of NC_022015.1, read as the reverse complement.
TGATCAGATGCTACAGTAGCTGGAAAGTAACTGTGGCTCCCTTAGCTACCTGGTTGATTGCTCTGACAATCTTCTTAGCTCTGTGGCTTCATACATTTTATCTATTTTCTCTAAGTTGGGCTCAGCCATTCATCTCCCATACACACTAGTTATGTGGTCCAAGGCTTTAGGAAGGTTTGGAGGTTTTAGAAAAGAGTCACTATCCAAAGGATGCTAAATATTCCCCAAATTTGGTTCCTCTGAGTGGCTGGTCCAGCTTCAAGTCCTCTCTCAGTGAACCTGCTTGCACCCTGCTTAACCTCTCACAATGCAGTGCCCTTAGGCACACCTCTTGTAGTTGGGCTATATACCCTCAAACATTATAGACTTTTACTTGTTTACATTTCTTCTTTGTAAGAATGACTACACAAGTCACTTCTTAAAGGAAAAGAACACAATACTAGGGTTTTGCCTGAATGTTGCACATAAAAACTAACTCAGTTTGCTTAATCTTGAATGACATATAACATGGAACAAACAGCCCAAAGATAGGCAGTACAGTTTTCATCCTTTCTTGCAGTGTGGGCTGAGGAGAGTGGTAGGATTCCATCCAGGCCTCTCTGCCTCTGCAACTCCAAACCAGGAAGGATCACTGACCCCAGGGACACACTGATTTACAACATGCATTGGTATCAAGGAGGGAGACGGGATAAATCCATGGAATAGTGATGTCTCTAGGGTTGACTTAAGCTGTGGACTCCTGGGCTTACTAACTGACCTGTGAAGTTTGCATTTCTAAACAGATCTTAGCTTCTATTGCAGCTGCTTGCTTCTGGGTCTCCATCTAGGTCTTCCCCCAAGCCGCGTGTGGGAATCACATAAGCAGGACCCACTCAAGGGGCTTTGCACAGAACCAAAGTTACGCTTTAAACAAAACCCAGGCTTCTAGACTTGAAAAGACAGACTTCTGCATGTTGCTTTTTCATCTTGAAAACGAGGGAGAACAAGGAAAGAGATATATCTTGATCGAGGGAGCCATTATGGGGCTAGCAAGAAACCTGGCACTAGGGAAACTCTCAGGAATCCCACAAGAATGATCCCAGTTAAGACCCTAAGCAATAGTGAAGAAGGTGCCTGAAATGGCTTTCCCCTGTAATCAGATTGATGACTACCATATGGTCATCATAGAACCTTTATCCAGCAACAGATGGAAGCAGATGTAGAGATCCAGAGCTAAGCACTAGGCCGAGCTTTTGAAGACTAGTCCAAGAGAGGGAGGATTGATAATACGAGTAAAGGGATCAAGACCATGCTGAGTATACTCACTGAAACAACTGACCTGAGCTAGTGGGAGCTCACTGACTCTAGTCTTACAGCGGGGAGAATCTGCATAGGCCCAAACTAGGACCTCCGAATGTGAGTGACGGTTGTGTGGCTTGGACAGTCTCTGCGGCCATTGAAAATAGGACCAGGATTTATCCCTAGTGCTTTAACTGGTGTTTTGGAGCCCATTCATTTTGAAGGGATCCCTTACTCAGCCTAGATTTAGGGGGAGGGCCTCGGTTCTGCCTCAAAGTGATGCGCCAGACTTTATTGACTCCCTTTGGGAAAACTTACCCTCTCAGGGAGGCTAGGGTGGGGGGCTGGGGTGGGGAGAAGGTGAAGGAACAGGAGGAGGGGAGGTAGTGGGAACTGGGATGGGTATGTAAAATCAGAAAAGACTGTATACACACACACACATACTAAAAAGGAAACAAACTGTCCTTTTCCACTATATCTGCCAATCCAAGTTTCCATTCCTTCTCATCCATCCACTCCTCTGCATACCTTCCCACCCCACCCCCATCAAATCCTTAGAGAGGACAAGGCACACTGCCCTGTGGAGGCCCAAGGGCCTTTCCACCATATCCAGGCCAAACAAGGCATCCATTCAAAGAGAATAGGTTTCCAAAAAGCCCACACATGCATTAGAGATAAATTCTGGTGCCACTACTTAGTGGCTCCTCAGTCTGCCCCAGCCATGCAACTGTCAACCACACTCAGAGGGACCAGCTTGGTCCCATGTTTCTTCCAGTCCAGCTGGAGTTGGTGAGCTCCCACTAGCTCAGGTAGACTGTTTCAGTGGGTGAACCCATCACGGTTTTGACTTTTTTGCTCACTTTCTCATTCCTCCCACTCTTCAGCTGGACCTTGGGAACTCAGTCCAGTGCTCCAATGTGGGTCTTTGCCTCTGTTTCTATCAGTTGCAGAATGAAGGTTCTATGGTGATATTTAAGATATTCATTAGTCTGACTACAAGGCAAGTCAGGCTCCCTCTCCTCTATTGCTTAGGGTCCTAGCTGGGGTCATCCTTGTGAATTCCTGGGAATTTCTCTGGAGCTAAATTTCTTCTAACCCTATAATGGATCCCTCATTCAAGATATCTCTTTTCTTGCTCTCATCTCTGTCCTTCCTCTATCTCCACTACCCCATTCCCTCAAGTTCTCCTCACTCCTCCACTTCTTCCCCTTCCACCCTCCCTTCTCCTCCACCTCCATGTTCCTAATTTTGTCAATCTTGTCTGTTTCCAATTTCCAGGTGGATCTATATATTTTTCTTTGGGTTCACCTTATTACTTAGTTTCTTTATGATCATGAACTATAGGCTCAATATCCTTTGTTTATAGATAGTATCCACTTATGAGTGAGTACATACCATATTTATCTTTTTGGGTCTGGGTTATCAAACTCAGGATAGTGTTTCCTAGTTGCATCTGCTTGCATGCAAAATTTAAGATGTCATTTTTTTTTTACCACTGAGAAATACTCTAATGTGTAAATGTCCCACATTTTCTTTATTCATTTTTCAGTTGAGAGGCATCTAGGTTGTTTTCAGGTTCTGGCTATTACAAATAATGCTGCTATGAACATAGTTGAACAAATGCCTTTGTAGTAATTGAGCATCTTTTGGGTACATGTCTAAGAGTGGTATTGCTGGATCCTGAGGTAGATTGATTCCCAATTTTTTGAGAAACTAATATATTGGTGTTTATGATCTTAGCCATTCTGACAGGTGTAAGATGGTGTTTCAGAGTTGTTTGGATCTGCTATTCCCTGATGGCTAAGAATGTTGAACATTTCCTTAAGTATCTTTTGGCCATTTGAGACTCTTATGTTGAGAATTCTCTATTTAGTTTTGTACCCCATTTTTTAATTGGGTTATTTAGAATTTTGATATCTAATTTCTTGAGTTCTTTATATATTTTGGAGATCAGTCCTTTGTCTGATGTGGGGCTGGTGAAGATCTTTCCCCATTCAGTAGGGTGCTTTTTTTTGTCTTATTGACTGTGTCCTTTGCTTTATAGAAGCTTCTCAATTTCAGGAGGTCCCATTTATTTATTGTTGCTCTCAGTGTTTGTAGATGTAAGTCATAAAACAATCACATACCAGTTTGGAATTATGATTAATAAAAGGGTTGTTTATTTAAGGGAAAATTTGCAGATCACTGTCCTAAACAACAGCCCTCTGTGCGACCAGGAACAGAGTCTAGTAGCCAGATGCAGAGCTGAAGCAAGAGAGGGAGAACAGGGGCACTGGTGCTTTTTAAAGCAAAAGAGACCACACCCAAGTGAGCTTGTATCTTAAAGGCTATTGGCTGAAGGAGCAGAAGGAGCTCCTGCATCACCTCCCCTTTTTGTTTAAGTAAGGGAGTTCCAAACCCGATACAAAACAATACACATTAGGAACAGATATCAAGTATAAGATCAGAATTACAATCAGCATAAACAATATTAAGCAAGGAACATATGCTAAATGTTTTAATAAAGGAGTCTAAGTCTTGTATTAGAAATGGCTTGGCTAGATCATAAGAGGACAGTAACTACAACTAATCTTCAATCCCACTGAAGGCCTGAGAAGGGAGATAATATTACTTCAACAGGCAGGAAATACAATCAAGTAGCTTCCAAATTGAGCAATATGTGACATAGACAATTAGCTACCTGATCAATCACCCAAAGTCTCATTTTGCAATGTTGAAGCAACCAACTTTGGCTATGGCCTAGTGTAATTGACAGACCATTTTCAGAGGCAGGAAAAATTTCAAAACCATCTTATCCTGTCTTGGCAAGATTTGACAATCCTTCTTATCCATTTCTGGATATCATGTAATTTTTCAATCGTTGAGGCATTGTCAGTTCCTTGCCCAAAGGCCAGTTTTGCCAAGAAGAAAACAAGCTCCAAAGCTCCTTCAGCAAGTGTTTGTACTACTGGGGTTATATTCAGGAAGCAGTCTCCTGTGCGCATGCATTGAAGACTACTACCCACTTTCCCTTCTACCAGGTTCAATGTGGTAGATTTATATTGAGGTCCTTAATTCATTTGTACTTGAGTTTCATTTGTACTTGCATGGGGATAGATATAGATCTGTTTTCATTCTTCTGCGTGTAGACATCCAGTTATGCCAGCAGCAGTTTGTTGAAGCTGCTTTCTTTTTTTCATTGTATAATCTTAGCTTCTTTGTTAAAAATCAAGTCAGATCTATTCATTTCCATTGGTCAACCTCTCTGTTTATACCAGTACCAAGCTGTTTTCTTTACTATAGCTCTATAGCAGAGCTTGATGTCTGGGATGATGATGCACTAGAAATTCCTTTATTGTATAGGATTGTTTTGGCTATCCTGAGTCTTTTGGTTTTCCATATGAAGCTGATTTTTGTTCTTCCATGGTCTGTGAAGAATTGTGTTGGGATTTTGATGGGGATTGCATTGAATCTACACATTGCTTTTGGTAGGATTGCCATTTTTACTATGTTGATCTTACCTATCCAAGAGCAGGGGAGATCTTTTAATTTTCTGGTATTTTCTTCAATTTCTTTCTTCAAAGACTTAAAGTTCTTGTCAAATAGGTCTTTTACTTCTTTGGTTAGTGTTAGCTCAAGATATTTTATGTTATTTGTGGTTGTTGTGAAAAGTGGTATTTCTCTGTTTCTCTGATTTCCCTCTCAGCTTCTTTATCATTTGTGTATAAGAGGGCTACTGATTTTTTTGAGTTCATCTTGTATCCTGCGACATCACTGAAAATATTTATCAGCTGTAGGATTTCTCTGGTAGAGTTTTTGGATATATATATTATAACATCTGCAAATAACAAAAGTTTCACTTCTTCCTTTCCAATTTGAATCCCCTTGATCTCCTTTTGTTGTCTTATTGATATAGTCAAAATTTCAAGAACTGTGTTGAAGAGATATGGAGAGAGTGGACAGCCTTGTCTCATTCCTGCTTTTAGTGGAATCGCTTTGAGTTTTTCTCCATTTAATTTGATGTTGGCTGCCAACTTGCTGTATATTGCTTTTATTATATTTAGATATGTTCCTTTTATCACTGATATCTCTCCAAGACCTTCATCAGGAAGGGGTGTTAGGTTTTGTCAAATGCTTTTTCAGCATCGAATGAGATTATTATAGAATTTTTTCTTTTAATTTATTATATGATGAATTACATTGATAAATTTTCATATGTTGAACCAGCCCTGAATCTCTGGGATGAATCTGACTTGATCATGGTGGATGATTTTTTTAATGTGTTCGTGGATTTGGTTTGCCAGTATTTTATTGAGTATTTTTGCATCCATGTTCATGAATGAGATTGGTCTATAATTCTCTTTTTTGATTGAGTCTTTGTGTGGTTTTGGTATCAGGGTAACCGTAGCCTCATAAACAGAGTTTGGCAATGTTCCTTATGTTTCTATTATGTGGACCATATATATTTGAGGAATATAGGTATTAGCACTTCTTGGAATTTCTAGTAGAATTCTGCACTAAAATTCTCCAGCCCTGGGCATTTTTTAGTTGGGAGTTATTTTGATTACAGCTTCTATTTCCTTGTAGTTTATAGGTCTATTTAAATTGCTCAGCTCTTTTTGATTTAATTTTGGTATATGGTATCTATCTAGAAAATTGTTCATTTCTTCTACATTTTCCATTTTTTTATTATTTATTTATTTATTAAAGATTTCCGTCTCTTCCCTGCCACCGCCTCCCATTTCACTCCCCCTCCCCCAATCAAGTCCCCCTCCCTCCTCAGCCCGAAGAGCAATCAGGGCTCCCTGCCCTGTGGGAAGTCCAAGGAACCCCCACCTCCATCTAGGTCTAGCAAGTTGAGCATCCAAACTGCCTAGGCTCTTACAAAGCCAGTACAATTTTTTGAAGTACAGGGTTTTGTAGTATGACAGAATGATTCTTTGAATTTCCTCAGTGTCTGTTTTTATATCCCCATTTCATTTCTGATTTTGTTAATTTGGATGTTCTCTCTCTGCCTTTTGATTAGTTTAGATAAGGGTTTGTCTATCTTGTTGATTTTTTTCAAAGAACCAGCTCTTTGTCTCATTGATTCTTTGTATTGTTTTCTTTGTTTCTATTTTGTTGATTTCAGCCCTCAATTTGATTATTTCCTGTCTTCTACTCCCCCTGGGTGAATCTGCTTCTTTTTGAGCTTTCAGGTGTACTGTTAAGTCACTAATGTGACCTTTCTCCATTTTCTTTATGTGGCACTTAGTGATATGAACTTTTCTCTTAGCACTGCTTTCATAGTGTCCCATAGGTTTGGATATGCTGTGCCTTCATTTTTGTTGAGTTCAAGGAGGTCTTTAATTTCTTTCTTGATTTCTTCCTTGACCCAGGGGTGGTAGTTCACTGTCCAATTTCCATGAGTTTGTAGCTTTCTGAGCATAGTATTGTTGTCAAATTCTAACTTTAATCCATGGTGATCTGATAAGACACAGGGGGTTACTCCATTTTTTTTGTATCCATGGAGGTTTTCTTTGTTACCAAGTATGTTATCAATTTTAGAGAAGGTTCAATGAGGTGCTGAGAAGAAGGTATGTTCTTTTGTGTTTCGGTGGCATTTTTATAGATATCTGTTAAGTCCATTTGATTCATGACAGCTGTTAGTTCTCTTATTTCTTTGTTAAGTTTCTGTCTGGTTGACCATCCATTGGCGAGAGTGGAGTGTTGAAGTCTCCTACTATTAGTGTGTGAGGTTTGATGTTACGTTTAAAGTTGTTTTTTTTTTTTTTTTTTGCTTCTGCTTCTTCTTGGTTAGGATAATCAAGTCTTCCTGTTGTGTGATCATTGGGTTCTGGTGTTACTATGTTGCTTTGTAGGTTGTTGGATGAATTCTTACAGTGGTGCCTACCCATCTCTTCCTTCAAATGAGGCTGAAAGTGTCTTTGTGTCTTGATCCAATCCTTGCAGTGGCTGTATGAGTGGGAGTTTTTCTTGGTCTGGTCTGTACTGTCAATGTCTGTGTTTCAGAAAGCTTCTGAGGTCTCTATAAGCCTGATCTCTTGGTCTTCTCTCCTGGTTTGCTCTCTTGGTCTTCTTTCTTGGTCCCCTCAGTGTTGTAGCAAGCTCTTAGCTTTTAGGCAGATTGGGGCTAGTAGCTTGGAGGGTCCCGGGGATGATGTTGGTTTTTGGTGGATTTTATCCTATCTGCATGAAACTCCCTTCTAGCTGCCTTGAAAAGCCAAGGGAGTTGGGGGAGGAGCCCAGAGTTTTGTCCTGGAGAGTGGGGTGTCCCTCCATGTGGCTATTTACTCACCTCTTAAGTCTCCCCAGCTTTGGTGTAAGCTGTGTTTCAGAGTTCCACCGAGGTTGCAGGAGGATAGGCCCAGAAAAGACTGTTTCAAAAAATAAATTTAATAATAATAAAAAGAAAACAAGAAAGTCTGAAAAAAGGCTATGAAAAAAATGCTAGCCCTCAAAGCTATCAGGGACGAAATGTATAGTGGGCATAAAGGAGGCTTTAGATTGACAATCTTCAAGTCATTTCTAAAATAATGAATGTGTATATAAAGATGGAAATCCAATGACGTAAGTATAAGGATGTGATTTGAAAGTCCTGCCTCTGATCAGGCCACCCAATCTTCTGCCTCCTTTCTCAGAGATGCTAACAAGCACCCAAGAGTTTGTCAAGGAGGTCTGCCTAACAAACTTCCAAACTGACAAATTTCCAGACACCAGAATTCCTCACCTGGGAAATGAATTAACACGAAAGGGCCATTAGTTATGTATCTTGTTCTGCACTCCCTTCCAGTGACTCTTGCCTGGGAATCAGGTGGAGATCTGGCTACACTGTCTGCCTCTGGTACTGAGTCTGAACTCTCCTCGAAGGCCCTGCCATGCTGCTCCAGGCTCTCTGTGTGTTCATGACCTTAGTGACTTCTAATGACTGCTTGCTTTTCAGCTGAAAAAAGCTGCATGACACAGTCACAATAATTGAGTCAGTTTGTAACTGAAGTATAACTAGAAACATCAGTGGAATAGAACACAGGATTACAAACAGGCGTACACATAATTTGGAATCTGATATACAGAATACTATTTGAAATCACTGAAACAAAATTAGATTAGAAATAAATTATATTTGGACAGCTAAAAATTCAGGAAGAACTTTTAGCTAGCTCTTACTACATGTCTTCATACCCAAACAGATTATAATAGATTAAAATGGCCATACTTAAAGAATTAGGTAAAAAAGTAACAGAGAAACTACTATTCATTGACAAAAGTTTGATGAAGTAAGTCCCTGAGGCCTTACAGAAGACACAGAAGTTGTAAAATGCAATACAAAGTTGATTTGGGCTCTGTCTAAAACATATGAAAGCTCCACTATTATAATAATACTATAAGCAAAGTAAAAAAACAATCCTAAAGGACAAAGAAAGGAAAATACAAGTGAGTATTAGACACATATAATTTTGTATACATATTCCTACAAACCAAGAACAATAAATAATGCCAGAAAGAAGCAAAGGATTCGAAAGGTCACCTATAATAGAAATCATATGTCTGTGTTTGTGTATAAACAGAACATTATAAAGCTCTACTTTGAATTTATATTGAAAGGTATAATTTCATAATTAATGAAATTAAAATACAAAAATGAAATGCAGTTTTTTATACATTGGTAAACAGTAGGTGCTGGAAAGAATATAAAAAACAAACATCTTCCTTTTGTGCTTTCTTACTGAGGGACAACTGACATTATATATCAAAAAGTAACAATGTGAGTGCTTAGCCAGGATTTTGCTTTTGAGTTATACTTGCCTAACTGCTAAAAGATGAATGCACAAATAACTGTAACATGGCATATAACAACCAGCAACTGAGTCACCTAATGGTCACTTAGGGAGGACTCATTAAATTATAGCCTGACCAAACACAATTTAGTCCTTGAGAAAGAACAAATTAGATCTGGATGTACTGCTATGGAAAATTGTTCAGATACACAGAGTCTAAAATGCACGTGTCAAGAGTGTATGCTTTGTAGGACTCCTGCCTGAATTAAAATATACCTTATGTATAAATATGTTTGCATATGTGATAATCATTTCACGAGGTGAGATAAACTACACTGTGAAGTGTGGTTATTTGTGTCAGGGGCACAAGGACGGAAGGCAGCATCAGCGGGAGGGATATTTCCTTTTATGCTATATTGCTCTGTGTAACTGAAGATTTTTCTCTAACTGTATAATAGCTTCACAAAACATGTATTTAACCCCGGGTCTAGTTTAGCTAGGGAGGCACAGGAGGTATAGAAGGTTTAGGGAGTGTGTTTGCTGGTGACTGAAGCAGCTTGTTGGGATGAAAAGAATGTGTGATCATCGGTCCTTCATGTGGTGCCATCTTCCCTCTTGCCATTCTAAGCGGGACAGAGCTACACAGAATCCTCCCTTTCTATAACAAAAGAGAGATGGTAACAAGATCTTGCCAGAATATGATTTTAACTTCCTTTATCTAGATATTTAGTCAGGTTTAATCTTTTTTCTTTTCTCTTCCACTGTCCCACCCCCACCGTTTGATAGCCAACGTTTCTCCTCTTTGAGGGTCCTGTGGAGAGCCAGCTCTGCCCGTCTTTGTACTGAAGGAGTCAGCTTTCTCTTGAGCACAATGATGGCAGAAGAAGAGAGTAGGCACTGTAACAGAAATACAGCAAAGCTTTTTCCTACTAGACATCTGACATTGAGGTTCTGAGATGCTGAAAACCATTCCATTGTAATTGCTGTAAGTGCTCATGTACTTTAGAAAACATTTGAGTTGTTTAAAGGCAACAGCTTGAGAATTCCTCTGGGGCTGAAGGAAAAGCTGAAAATCCTTGACACAGATTGCATCTGTTATGACAATGGTAAGAAAGTACTGATGAAAAAGGCTATGCAGTTTGACAACTCTTAAATGCTTTTGCTCCTGTCCTTCTTTCCTCTCTCCCTCCCTCCCTCCCTCCCTCCCTCTCCCCCTCCCTTCCCTTTTCTTCCCTTCCTTTCTTTTCCTTTTCTTTTCTTCCTCTGGGAAGCCAGGCATGATCTTTTCCCCATATATTGAGGTTTTATAACTGCCCGAGGAGGTAGCTGCTGAATATTCTCCCAGCTTTATTCTCTTTCTTTTACCCCGAGAGAAACATTTAGGCTCTATTTAATGATGTGCAAATGACAGGATTCTTGTAACAGGACGGGAGGTTAGGATTTGGAAATAAAGTGACTTTATTGACATGTCACTGCCCTGCAGGAAAAGCCATTGAAAGCACAGTTTGACTTTCCTCCTGGTGAAGGAGGTGTTGTCTATGAGCTCCAACAGGCACAGAGGGCAGCTGACTGCTTCCTGCCTGCACACCTCACTCTCAGGAGGTGCCCTCGAGAGTCACATTCAACAGGTGCAGTGAACTTGTTCTTGATATACAACACCCCCAGAGGGCAGAAAAATGTTATTGTGTATAAACCAAACTCTCGCTCTCTGTGCCTGTGAGTGTGAAATAAGTGTGTATAAGAAATGATACCAATACTCTTATTTCAAATTACTTGGAACATCAAGGAAACCTCCACGATTCAGATGCTAGACTTGAAAGATCAGCTTCCCAGTCCTTCTCAAGGTGATGCATGTGTACATGCATGCACACATGTATGTGTGCATATATACATGCGGTATGTGTGTGTGAGAGAGAGAGATTCTGAAGATGTTTGGATTTCCTGCAAATAAATTCATATATATCAATTTTTGTCTGTTTATTTTGGATAAACTTGAATATATTGAATATTTAATCAAGGTATAAACTAACTCTAATAAAATTGTTTTTAACAATTCTAATTGTTATATAATATTATATTATATAATACTATTGAAATCATAGTATTTTTTTTCCAAACCATCGTTCTGCTGTAGTGTTATTGCTGATGATAAATTATTAGAAGGGAATGATTCATAACATCTGGCTTCTCAGCGAGACTCAGACTCCCCTCTTTCATGGGAAGGTCTCCAGGAAGTAGCATCCATATGGAAGACAGAGAGGAAACTGATGAAACAACATGTTTGAAAGTGGGTGGAACTTGAAATCGCAGACACAGAATTCTGGGGAATCTGACAGGACTGTATGAGCATAATTTCTATTTTCTTTCTGGTAGATCTGTCTCACCCATCACATCTGCCAGCTGTAGAGGAATGGAATCACAGCAGCATGGAAGCATGTTGTAAGAAGGAATGAAACTATTTTCAGCCTAAGATGACCCAGGAAGCATCTCAAGCTATTAGCTCAAGCTTAGCACTCCACAGAAAGGAAAGAGAGCAGAGCTGCACAGAAACAGAACCTTGTGCTAACTCACTACTTCAGCTGCATGGCTAAGAGCAAGAAGAGGGAGCCATTTTCAATTGCTTGACACTGTGCTGTGACCCTGAACAATGGTAGAAATGACCCCAGTAGTGCCCTGCCATCTGACAATCAAATTAATTCCAGTAGTCACTGCTGCTCCTATGTGTCTGCAAATGGAAGAGAAAAATGTGAAGAAAGAAAACTGCTCCTGTTCTCTCTCTCCTCCTTCCTCCCACTCTCCCACTCTCTCTCCATCTCTCTCTTCCCTCCATCCCCCCTCTCTCCTTTCTCTCTCTCTCTCTCTCT
>NC_022015.1:64053045-64075405 GCF_000317375.1 Microtus ochrogaster | reverse complement strand
TTCCCTTTGTGTTTGAAGTCTCGTGTGTGTGTGTGTGTGTGTGTGTGTGTGTGTGTGTGTGTGTTTGTGTTTTGGGAGCTTTCCCTTTGTGTTTGACGCCTCTGGGACCTGAGAATCATCTCATTCTAACTATATACTTTGGAGATAGTGAACTTTGGTTAACTAAAGTGTGCTCTGCCAGGAGCATTGGAGTTGGAGCCAGTGACTTTGGCCTTGACTACTTGTACAAGTAAGAGATGGAGAGATAGCTGTATATCTCATTTGTTGGGAAAATCCACACTGCACAAAGTCTACTGCCCAATCTGGAATACATTTTGGGGTTTAATCATAAACATCCCACAATCTAATAATCATGCAATTGATTGTGCAGTCCAATGTGAGTTAATGCACTTGTAAGGACTTTAAAGTATAGTCTGAATGTTGTAGAAAAGTACTGCTATTAAATTAGTGACACCATGAATATTTTTCTTTTAAGTTTGGACTTTCTGTCTGTGCCTATTGAAGTACGTAAGAATCAGCCTGGCGGTCTTAAATATCATACTTTAAAGGCTTACAAGTGTCTTTCCACAAACTACTGTCCTCCTCATTTTAGCAAACCCATGGAGGTGGATAATGTGGAATCTTTCTGAAGGAAAGATCATTCTGTTCTATAGAATAATTTCATAAAAATAGGTTGCGTGCAGTCCAATTATTTCCTTTCTCCCCTTAAAATTAAGCGAAGGGTTTGGCATCTATGATATTTTATTTTCATGTCTGATTACTGAAACTATTTATAAAAATACTTGAGAATTATAAGAAGGAAGAGCCATGAAGCAGGAACGTTGGTGGATGAGTAAAGAAAATATACACGTGTGCAATTGATCAATCTGAAATTACACTAGAAAGAGAATACAAGGAAATCATTACAAGTGGAAACTCCACAACTGGAGAATGGGTTAGTTAGGCCAACTGGACTCTAGAGAAACAGATCTAGCTTTCTTTCTTGTTTGACAGATTTGGGGGCATGTCTTTAGTTTCTTAGTGTAGCCTGAGAGATTTTAATGCCCCTCCCTTATCTGCATAATTGCCACAGCTGATGTTAAACCCCTGCATCTCCCAGGTGTGACAGTGAAAGTTTTGGTGAAATTCTTGCCTGGAACTCTCAAAGTTTCCTGCAGGTGTTAATATTTACAGTAGCATACAAGGTTGGGATCTTTAGGGTATGATAAAGTCAAGAGCTCTGTTCATTAAAGTTATTTGGAAATGCAGTTTGAGATTAACTTAATGAGGTTCTCTGGCTAAAGGCAAGCAATGTATTTGTAGAAAATATATAAATTCTTTCATTTAACAAAACATATTCTTCTTATAATAATAAGGGTTATTCATAAAACAGGGATGAAACCTACTGTTGACAAGATCTCTTAGAAGACATCATAAATTTTCTCCAGGAGTGACCTGGTGGACACAGAGTATAAGGAGACTTGATAATTGCCAAATTAATTTAAGGAAATTTGATAATTACCTAATTAATATGGTTTTTATGTTAAAAATGAGAACTTAAAATGTAGATGAACCTGAGAATGAGTGTAGAGCTTGTTCCTACTCAATATCTTCCCTCCATTTATTAGACATTTACTAAATGATAACTGTTATCACTTTTGGTGTATTTTAAAATTTATTCTTAGACTAACTCTGAGATGCCTCCTTATTTGGCTTTAAAATTGAGAAAGCTGAAGTAAAGAGATGTTTAAAATGCATTTCTGAGACACAAAGTTTATTGTGGACTCCAGATTTAAATGCTTGAAAATGTCAATACTATAACATAATTTTTCATATTGGTTTGGTAAAGGACTTTGTCTTCAAATGCTGGTACTATAGTCAATGATTCCTGGGGTACACAAAATAGGCTGAGAAGTAATAAATCTGAGTATTTTTCCTGTCTACTGCATTTTGTGTTGTGAATCTCATATTAGAAATTTTAGAATAAATTTGGATAAAGTGGTCTCATCAGATTTCCTCACTAGTGATGGAACCAGATTTACAGAAGTAATGTTTACTCTAAACTATTCTGTCATTAAGGTGTGTTCAGTACCTACTATCTGCTGGAAATACTTACCAACATCCATGACATAATAATGAGTAATATGAACAAGACTGGGTCTCTCCTTCTCTCCTGATTAATGGTCAGATTCTGAAGGCTCCAAAAGATATTTGAAGAGGAAAGTGTTAGTTTGAAACCCTGCAATAGATATTTCCAAAGGCTTTATTGGCTTTGTAGTCCATTTTAAATCTGCCCTTATTTCTTGAGTTTGAGTTTGTGTCAGTAATACTGAAAAGAGATTGGTATGGACATGTTTCTATCAACAGACTCATGCCACTAGAATGTAATAGGATAAAACAAGCTCAGATATCAGCTTGCTGCTCCTCCTGTGTTGCTTGAGACTTGTTTTAGTGTATTTGGTGTTTGCTGGATTCTTGAAATACCATAGATAAAAGTACAAATAGGAGGCACTAACTACTGTTCACTCTGCCAAGGGAAGTTAGATAAAGGTGTTCCGAAGCTCTCTGCTATACAAGTATGACCACTGTATGGCATTTTTTTTTTAAATTGGTAAATTTGTAGGAGATAGTATCAGAACCAGTGACCCCTTCTCCAAAATACAAACACTGAAGAAGACTCTTCTCTCAGTGCACTCCTCTAGGTAAAGAACTGACAAAGTGTTTCTTCATCTCTGGGGCCAGAAAAAACAGCAATCAGCAGAAAACTACTTTAAGATGCAACCACTATTCAGCGATCTAGCAATGGACTGAAATGCCCGTGTTGAAGTGTTTCATTCCATCTATTTCCTTGGGAAGTTACATAACCACTTTATATTCAGTTTTCTCTTCTAAATATATAGATGGTAAATTGTGTCTATTTCATGATTTTTTATGAAGAGAATGAGTTAAAGTATGTAAGACAATAGAAAGTTATCTGTTACATAGTGAATATTCTATCCATGTTGGTAGCATTGCCTGTAGGTTCATTGTGTTTGATCATTTTTGACTCCTGTCTTTCGTGCATCTTCTTAAATGACTGTGGGTCTTTACTACTAATTGTGTATTTGTGATTATTCTATGACCCACTTCCCCCACCTAAATCACTAAATTACATTGTGACATGCTTCCAGATGGAGGATAGAGAAGGTGAAAAAAAGAAGTCCTGTAATTTTCTTACTTCTGTCACAAAATGCATTATTGCTTTACACATTTGAGAGTTTAGAATTTTTAATTAAAGCAGCCTCATAATCTTTAGGAGGAGGTGAGGAACTAATCCATCCTAAACAGCCATACATTTTCTTTACTGTATGTAGTGGAAACAGGCCATTTGTTATTTTGAAGTTACCTAGGATTTAAGAACAACATTTTTCTTTAGAGAATCTAGGTCGTTATAATTCATTTGGGTAAAAGTTTGGTTTAGAATTCACAAAACACCTGCACCTAATGAGGGAAACCGAAGCAGTGTACCTATATTTAAAAGTTACTGCTTCTCTGAATTGTGTTGTTTTTGACCAAGGTTTTCTGTCCTGCCCAGTTTCCGCAGTCGTTAAGTCCCAAAGAAATCACACAGAGAGTCTACATTACTATAAGCTGATTAGCCCATTAGCTCAGGCTTTGTATTAACTCTTATAACTTATATTAGCCCATTATTCTTATCTGTGTTAGCCACATGGCTCAGTACCTTTTTCAGCGAAGCAGTCACATCTTGCTTCTTCTGTGGCTGGTCAGGACTGCTGAGGAATGGGCTTCCTTCTTCCCAGAATTCTCCTGTCCTCATTGACCTGCCTCTACTTCCTGTCTGTGTTGAATTAGGAGCGGCGGAGCTGAGTCCCCAGCACCCGGCCGCCTGCACGGCTAGCTTTATACCCGAAATAATTACACGGAAACTGTATTCTTTTAAACACTGCCTGACCCATTAGTTCCAGCCTCTTATTAGCTAGCTCTTACATATTAATCTAACCCATTTCTATTAATCTTTGTAGCCCACGAGCTGGCTTACCAGGAAAGATCTTAACCTGCGACTGTCTGGAGTGGGACAATCATGGCGACTCGTTGACTCAACTTCTTTCTCCCAGTATCCTGTTCTGTTTTCTCCGCCTACCTAAGGGTTGGCCTATGAAATGGGCCTAGGCAGTTTCTTTATTAATAAGAAATCACTCCCACATCATGTTTGGTTATCACACCTATATTTCCTGCCTGGCTACTGGCTAATCAGTGTTTATTTAAAATATAATTGAAGGGACATAGACCACCATCCCACATCATGTTGTTAAATGTCCCAGGGGTAATTCATGCAGCAAACAATTATATTTGTTGTTCACAGGCTCTCAGAAGTCGAGCAGCAAGGAGATTCCTGGGTATGGAGAGGACAGGTTTTTGGACAACTTAGCCGCTTGGGTCCTGTGTTAGTTAGCTTTCTGTTTTTGTGATGTAATTCCTGACATACAATGACTTGGAGAATAAAGGCTTGTTGGGCTTATAGATTCAGAGGGATTTGTCCAAGTTTGTCACTTGGTTCCTTTGTTTTAGATCTGTGATGTGGAAGAACATCATGGGAGGTGGTTGGTTATAGGGAAGGGTAGTTATCTTCTAAAGGCCAGTAGAGAAAGAGAAGCAGTATGGAATGCCAATATCCCCATTCAGGAGCATGCTGTACTAACCACTATCTCCTCAAGGTTCCACTACTTCCCATCAGCACTGCAGACTGAGACCAAACCTTTAACACGTGAGCCTCTGTGGTACACTTCATAAGCAAACTGCAACAGTCCCTTAGTAAGGTTTTGAATAGAGAGTTCATAATCTCTTGAACGATTGCTTTTGAGAAACTCCAGAATTTCAGACATCTTGGATTTCCTCTTCTTGAAGTAGCAGGAGGGATATGGGGCCACCATGGATCACACAATCTGTGTAGTCACATGCTGATTTTCCAGATGTGGCAACAACAGTTTCTGAGAACACTTGTCATTTAATGTTGCCAGCAAATAGCTAGGAACAGGAGCCTCTCTGAATACACATGGTACTTCTCCTTCTGGGAGAACATAACCATTTTACCAAGCTAAGTTTCTATTAAGAGATAAGATACACTTTCTTGATTTAATAGCATTGCCTTTAGGATTGTCTTTATATACTTATTTACTTTAGACTTTGACTCTCTGTACTTCAACTTTTCTATGTACAAAATGAGATTACTAATAAATAACATTGAGTGCAAGGGCTTTTTGTAAGACTTAACTAGATTACTGTATGTAAAATGCTTAGAATAACACCTGCTCACAGTAAGAAATCTAGAAGAATTTTCTTTTATGGATCTTGTAGTATATATATGTTTAATAAATACTGTATTTAGGTAACCAAGTATATTATTAGTCTGGAGCGATTAATCATCAAGAGTTATAGGAGCTCACTTTATCTCAGTTTTTTCCACACACTTTGTGCCTAGTGGAGAGACTTAAGCATAGAGTTGTAGAGATTGAGGAAGGGAAAAAATATTGGTAGTGTGATCTTTTATTTTGAAAATGACTAATTTCTGGAGAATCTCTCTCTCACACACAGAGCAACTCTAATGAAATGATTTGCTCTGTTTGCCAGTATCACACTTTATCCACAAGACATTAGAGTGGCATCAGGAAAAATGTCCAGGCTGCTATATATACAGTTTTGAACTCTAGATGTGGACCTCAGGTTTGGAAGTCACTTGCACAATAAGGCTCTATATAACAGTTTTCTTCTATTGTTCCTGGAGAGATATGTGTAGATACTGTGCATTCATTTCCTGGCTGCCCAGACCTGAATAATCACCCAGACACTTTATTAATTACAACATTGCTTGGCCAATGACTTAGGCATATTCTAACCTAGCTTATATCTTAAATTAACCCATTTCTATAAATCTGTGTATTACCATGAGACTTTGGCTTATTAGGAAAGGTTCTGGTGTCTTTCTTCTTCAGCAGCTACGGTGTCTCCTTTATTCTGCTTACTCTCTCTTTTTTATCTCTTCCAACCTGGCTATATTCCGCCCTGCTATAGACTGAAGCAACTTCTTTATAAACCAGTGGTAATAAAACATATCCATAGCATACAGAGGGGAATCCCACATCAGATATGGGGTTGCACTGTTCTACCACATCTGTCCTCAAAACAACACTTGGCAGACTAACATGGTAAAAATAGCTAAGGAAACAGTCAAGATGCCTCCAGAATAATCAAACGGTGAACTACATTTTGTTTAACGGAAACAGAAGAAAGACTCTACTTCCCTTTATATCAAGGATTTTATGCAAAGTCGCCAAGCATCCTTGCTCTTTCTCTGTCTCAATAGCTTTGAGGTTTCAGCTTCCATGAAGAATGGCCTCATGTAAAGAGAGGAAGTCGGTTTTCTCAGCAAACTGACTGGAAAGGAAGCGAGACAAGGAGTTGGCCAGTTGGCAGATATCCATGGTTCCAGTATTCTCTCCTTCCTCCTCCACCTGGCATTCTGTTTTTTTCCAGATAGTTTGTATGCTGCATATAGTTCCAAAAGACATACTTATAAGGCTCTAGGTCCCTCTCCTTCTCATTAGTCTTAACGCCACACTGAATAGTCAACTGAGAAATATTGGAAAGCACATTTGTAGCTTGCTGTTCTAAGAAGGGACCAGAAACATGGAACTGTCACCATGTAGGAGAGCTTTTCTGTCCATCATGATGTAGTCGAGGAGATGAGAGGATGGCAATGATTTCTGAGTTGAGGAGAGAAGATCAGTTAACTAATAGTGAATAATTAAAGCAATGGAGCTATAATGTGGTTTCTTATTCTCAATGCAGAATTGAACTTGTGAAGATTAAATATAATAGAGAGAAATGGAGAGAACCTGCCAACAGTAAGAGTATAATTGCATTAATACAGTGCAGAACGCTTGCCCTGAGCCCTGGGGGATAATACATCCAACCAAGCTGTCTCAACTAGACTTCCTCCTGTAAGTCACAGAACCCAGAAACTGATTGTGGTCACTATTTTCTTTATTTTCCTAGGTTTAGTACAGAGCACTCTATATGTTTAAGAAAGAAATTAAATTGAAGTACAATAGGTAATTCTCAAACCTTATGGCTTTAGCAATTAATCATCTGAGATTAAGAAAAAGTCCCTTCAAAAAGCACAGGAAATAATCATTGCTTGCTCCATTGCTAAGAAATATTTATTGCTCTTTGCATACCTGCTCCCCCCTCGCATTTTTCTTCCTCCTTTTACCCACAGAGAGCAGTTTTTAAGGAACTTCTTACACACTAATCTCTGTTTAAGCCGGCTTCTTGAGAAAGAGGAACTGACCTACAAAGTGGAATCTCTATCACTCTGCCTTCTTAGGAAAAGCAACTACAAAGGGAACTTGGCAATGAGAGCAAATGCTACTTGGATTTCCCCTGTCACTCAGCAACCCCACATTATTTTGTTATTTCTGGTATTGTCATTTGAATTTTGCAACTGTTGGATGTTTATTATAGGGTAAAGTGAGTGTTCATTGTGTTGATGTCTTTCAAAATGAAAAAACGAAAAACGGATCTCAAGAACTTGTAGAGATTTAATAAAATCCCTGTTGTGTTGTAAAAAGAGACAGTCCCCTTTGTTCTTGGCAATGCCTATTCCAAATGTGGAGGGGATAATGTAGAAAACCCATGCTCAGCAATGTCACTTTGCTCTGGAATAAAACTTGTTTTCTTGATTTCCTCTGTAGGACAAATATTGATGCTCATACAGTTGTGAATTGTTACCCACATACTTCTAAACCAGTAATCTCTTCTACTTGAGGTACTGTGATGAAAGTGAAGCAGAAACATGTGATGTTGAGTACCAGAGAGAAAGGAAGTGATAGGCTTGGAAATGTTGATGAGTGTATTAGTAAGTAGGCTTGCTTCAAGGAGAGTCATTACCCAGTGCTTACGAACATTACCTTCAAGGAGAGTCATTATCCAGTGCTTACAAACAGTCGATGCAACTATCTGATAGGTGATATTGGTCACTGAAGCAACATTTATGCATTACCTGCAGAGAAATGCTCTCTCTCTGCTTCATAGCTATTTTTTTTAATTTATTTATTTATTGAGGATTTCCGCCTCCTCCCCGCCACCGCCCCCCACCTCCCCCCCCCGCCCCCCGAGTCTGAAAAAGCATGGGATAAAACCGGACTTGCTGAACATAGCTTCATAGCTATTTTATAAACTCCTTCTGTGGTTATTTCTTCACTGATGGAATCACTGTATGGCCAGCACTTGTGAAAGAGTTTAGGACATAGCCGATATGCATTAATATTGAATAACAAAATTAATGAATAAAATAAAAGGAATTTTCAAAACAAATGATGTTGAATTCCTAAAGGTCACAAGTCAGTTCTACATTTTCTATGCTATTGAATTTGAGTAATTATCAGGCTTCATCATTTTTCTTTTAAATTTTAATAGTTTTTTATCAAATATTTGAAAGAATATGATTTCAGTTTTCTAAATACAGTTCTTGTTTTCAGTAAAAATTCTTTATGATTCTGGCTGACCAGTATCCAAGTGTGGTGATACTAAAACAAAAAAATAAAGATTGCTTGAGTGGTGTAGGACTCCCCTCTGTGTGCTGTGACTATCATTGATTAATAACAAAACTGTCTTGGCCTGTGATAGGACAAAAGAGTAGTGGGAAAAACTAAACTGAATGCTTGGACAAAGAAGGCAGAGTCAAGAGAATCCATGGAGCCACTGCCAGAGACAAAACATGCCAGAATTTTGCCGGTAAGCCACAACCATGTGGTTATACACAGATTAATGGAGATGGGTTAGTTTGGGATATAAGAATTAGTCAAAAAGGGCTGGAGAGATGGCTCAGTGGTTAAGAGTGCCGTCTGCTCTTCCAGAGGTCCTGATTTCAATTCCCAGCAACCACATGGTGGCTCCAAACCATCTGTAATGAGATCTGGAGCCCTCCTCTGGCGTTTGGGTATACATGGAGGCAGAAAGTTGTATACATAATAAATAAATATACCTTTAAAAAAAGAATTAGCCAAAAATATGCTTAAGCTACTGGCCAAACAGTATTGCAAATCATATAGTTCCTGTGTGATTATTTCTGGAGTCTGGAAGGCTGGGAAATGAACAAGCTGCCTCCTACAACAAATTGGTGCTCCAACATGGTCGACTATATCTCTGTAAAACCTGAGAAAGCTTAAAAAGGAATTATAGACACAAAAAAACAGAGTTAAGCATGACTTAATGTAGTGGCTCCTTTAAGAGATGTTTTTCTGATTTAGCGGTATTAGAAAAAAAAAGGTGCAGTTTTGAAATGACAGTTTCTTGGGCCATGCTGCTAACATGAACTCTGATACTTTCTGTAGGTTCAGCTATGAGCTTTTAAATGGGGTATGTGAGCAGAATACTACAACTTGCTTAATGGCAACATAGGCCTGCTGTGTGCTTGAAAATGGGACAATGTGCATGGCTCTTAGAGACAGTGAAGATGTCTCTGACATGCTCAACTGTGCAGAGCCAAAAGACAAAGCAGCCTTAGTTGCTTCTTAGCATTTTAAAAGCTCTCCAGGCCAGACAAGGATTATGGATACACAGTAGGATGGATTCAGGCATAGAAGACCTCTAATAAGACACAGTGTGTTAAAAACTGTACATAGGCTTAGAAGAGAGAAGAACAAAAGTAAAAAGACAATAAATGTAATATAATAGAGAACAGGCAATCATAGATTAAAGGAATAAAGATAATAAAATAAATATTGAATTTGTAGAAAAAGTAATAGAGTAAGAAAAATAAGCCATGCAAAGATGGAATATACACAGAGTCTGGATTATGTATATTATTGTGTTTTCTTTGATTTCTTTGATTCTGGCTGGTAAGCTAAACCAACATATATATCTTAGAGGATTCTTGACGTCAAAATTTAAGTCTAAGGTTATGTTGCTTTGGAAAAGAAGTTCTTCTTTTGTTTACACAGAGGATGAGAACCTGTGGAATTTTTCCAGACTAATGTGGTTTGATGGACCAAGACCTTGTGAAAAGTTGCCATGAACACTCCAAAAATTACTTTGCCCAACAGAATTCAGGAAGCAGTTTGAAGAGAACTATGCCCAAATTTCAAAATATTGTTTATAAATGTTTGTTTACATATAGAGATCAATACTTTGCATTGGTACTGATCTTGGTTTATTGATGCAAATTTAAGATAAATTTTGTTATGTATGTATATTTCTGCTCTTGATTAAGGTATTGTGTTTGTCCAGTTCATTTAAAAATGTAATGTATAATTAAGAAATATAGGTTAATAGATACTCATCTATAATAGTCAAGCTTGTAGTCATGTTAGTTAGGTTTTCTAGATATATAGAGATATATTTCAGTTAGATAGATATTCTTCAAATCTTTCAGAGACCTTTAATATATGGCATTTAAAATGTTTTAATAACTTAGGACTTTTCATGACATAAAACACATCTGCTCCTGGCTGCACCAATAACTTCAAGAGGAAGATGGGCATCGAAGAGGCTTCTTATGGAGTTTGCTAGTCATTTGGGTAAGAAACTGCTCTTGCCTGGACTGCTTGATGTATAGTGTGTGAGCTGGACATATGGAATCCACAGAGAAATGACTGTTAAACTTGCCTAAAGGTGAGATGATCCTTTGCGGTTCTTACTTCATGAAAGAGTCTACTAGATACTCTGCTGGACACAGAAAAAGTGACTGACAAACTGCCAATATAGGCAAATCCGTTGTTGAAATTTCCTGCTTCATGAAAAACACTTCCAGATACGATGTGCCAATATGCCGAAGATGGGTGCCGACAACATTACAGAAAAACTTTGGGTAACTGCCTAGGCAGTGAGATGTATCTGTCAATTCTGGAGTTTCGGGATTTTCTTACAATATATTTCCTATTTACTTAGGTAGTATTCCTTCTGGAGTCTTTGATGGAGTTGAAGAATATATAATTATAGTGTTCCTTAGTTATGATAAAAGATAAAGTAGATATAAATATTGTAACTGTAATTCTTGCTTGATACATGTTTTGTTATATGTAATTTTTCTGTCTTAAAGTTAAAACCTTCCTTTTTGATTTAAACAGAAAAGGGGAGGTGATGTATGCTTTGGATACTATTGGTTAATAAAGAAACTGTCTTGAGCCCGTGATATGGTAGACTATAGCTAGGTGGGGAAAACTAAACTGAATGGTGGGAGAAAAAAGGCAGAGACAGTGAGAAGCCATGTAGCCCACTGGAGTCAGTTACCAGAACTTTACCTGGTAAGCCACAATCTCATGGTGATACACAGATAAATGGAGATGGGTTAATTTAAGATATGCTCTAGAAGCCATAAAACAGTATTCTTCAATGGTCTCTGCATCAGTTTCTGCCTCTAGGTTCCCTTCTCTGAGTTCCTACTTTGGCATCCCTCAAAGACATGCTGTAAGCTTATCAGTCACATAAGCCCTATTCTCCTCTAAGTTGCCTTTGGAAAGTGTTTTATAATAGCAACATAAACCACAGTAGAAAAAATGGGATCCAAGCTTAGTAAAGAAATAGGACAGGAATCATGGTAATGCTTTGTTGTTGCTATTTTTGTTTTTAGAAATATTAACTTGAAAATATGGCTTTGTCAAGGTTAGGGGTGTCACAATGTCTGAAAGCCTAATGAAGCCCCTGCAAAGACAGGCAAATGGACTTAGGATCCTGCCTACAAAATGTGAATAATGACAGCAGTAACACAGCAGCCATGCACTGAATAAAGAGCCATCATTCATTTTCACATGGCTGATTCGTTCCAGATTCTCTTCTGTCTTTTCATTCTCTCCCTTTCTAACTTTCCCTTCTCTTGGCCATAAATATTGAATTTCTATTTTATTCCAAGAACCACAAGAGGCTTGCAATAGAATTGGCATTGAAAGTCAGCTGGATGAGGATACTGACTTCACAGAGTGTGCAATCTAGTAGGAAAGACAGGTATTGCTAATATCATCTTACATCAGGATTCTCTGAAATGTCTCCAAGTATCCCTTTTGAGGGAGAAATGGAAAAATGTGGGACTACAAAAGGGTGATTTCAATAATGCAAATACTTACTGTTTGCTAACATGAGGAAGAGGACAACCATGTCTCTAATATGAAATGGGGTGTACATATTTTCCCTAAAGAACTGTGTCAAATATGGATTATTAGGGTAAAATAATATTTTGACATAAACTAAATTTATTAGTCTGTAGATGGAAGTTTCTGTTCTGCCCAGTCCCGCAGCTTTTATTAGTGAGGCATTTTCATCTTGATTCCTATGCATCTGGCTGATGACTGCAGACTGAGTCTTTCTTCTTCACAGAATTCTCCTAGTCTGGTCAACCCACCTATGTTAACTGCCTGGCTACTGGCCACTCAGCATTTTATTTAACTGATACAAGTGACAAATCTTTCCAGGGTACAAGAGCACTATCCCACAGCATTAGTCCCTAGGGAGAACTGCAGCTGTATAGTGGTAACTTGCGTCTTATCACCAGAGTTTGATTCTCACATGAAAACACCAGCAGATGACTTGGACCCCCATCACCTCTCTAATCTCTTTGTGTAAATCTCTGTTAATCTCAGGAGGATGACTATACCATGTTGTGGTGTGTTTTTATTTTTTATTTTTATGTTTGTAAATTAAGAACTCTCCCATGGGTCTAACTATGATTTAAGAGTTTCAGTCACAAAAATATGATTTTATGGTTTTCAAAGCTGTATCACACACACACACACACACACACACACACACACACACACACACAAGTCAAAAATTGTAAGCATGGCAGAATGGAGATAAACAGAGCTGTCTACCCCTCTTCCCCTCTATTTCCATGCTCTGCTTCTAAAAGTCTTGTTTTCTTTTCTTGACAGATGTTTATTACTCCCAGTTTCTAGGCTTAGTGATGCCAGGATCAGCCTCCTATGTGGTGGAACAACAGGTGCTTAGTACCGTCTCCAGGTAGCTCTTGATTCTTCAAAAAGAAAAAGACGGGTAGCCATGATGAAACAATTAACAACTGTAGGTTTATTCAATTTAAGAACAATCAAGGGCTGGAAAGAAGGCTCAGCTGTTAAAGGGTAGACTTACAACCAAAACTAGAAGAATAATAAAATATCTCAAGATAAAATGTATGTGCTCTTAGTTTATGATCCCAATGATTTGCAAAACCAGAAAAATTTAAACAATAGCACATTGAAAACAAAATGTAAGAATATATTTTGTTCTTTACCCAATTCAGAAATGTATATGAATATGTATCTGTGTGTGTGTGTGTGTGTGGTGTGATCAAATACGTGAGAAACAAGAGAAAGCTCTTCCTGTATTAAAATACTTTTTTGTTTGCATTTGGTTTTCATCATTGAATACAGAGATTATGAGCTCACCCATGAGACTCCACAGAGCACCAAAATAAAGACATTAAATAGCAAAGACAAAAGATCATTACCTGCAAACTAGTCATAATTTGGAGAGCAACAGATTCTTTAAAACAATATTAAGTTCAAAGGCAGTAGGATAATGACTTAAGTAAAGTGATGTAATAGCTGGATCAGAGAGTTGTGCAGTGCGATGTGTAGTAAGTTTGTAGAAAGGTGGATTTTCCTGTTATCCTTTCTCCTAAGTTTGCACTGTTCACACCTCAGTCTTGAATGTTAAAATATTTTATTACTAAAATTGAAAACAAACTGTAACGGTATTATTTTAGTCTTAAGATGATTTAAATTCTCTAACAATGCTGTTGTTTTATAAGGTTAAATATGCTGGATTTTTTTTTAAAATCATCATTTCATCTGTCTGCCATCTTTTTCCCCCATGACTACATTAGCCAAGTCACAGATTGTGTCTCACGAGTGCCCTTCCAAACATGTCCAGTGAACTACACTTATGAACACCTTGGTAAATGAACGGGGAATGGGAGGGTAGATGCTCCATCAGAATAAAAGTCCAGGAGACATTAAGTCTTGGTTTTATTCAACATGCTTTGGTGGGGTTGGAAGACATTAAATACAGCAGACAATCAGATAATGTAATCACGCAGTTACTTAACAGAGCAACAACCTGAGGAAGGAGGCCACGCCTCTAATGGGACTCATTGGTAGAGAAATGTAATCAAGCAGAGAGCACATGTAGGATCAATAACCTCTGGTAGATGAACTACAGGGGAAGTCTGGATAGCTAAAATAGTCAACGTGCATAAGGGACAGAGTGCTGGGAGGAAATAGCTTTGCAACTCCCTCCACTTAGAGCTGGAGTCAGCAGAATGACTGCTCATCACTATCATACACTTGCCTTTGAATTAACACAATCACTTGAAGATGCTATGTCAGTAAAATTTCAATTCATTCTACTAATAAGATTTTTTTGTATGTGAAATTTATGTACGAGGTTGTACACATATTTTCACTTGGATTTTATCTGTCTTTCATCCTTTTGTCATTCCCTTGATCCTCTGAGATATGATAACTCTACTTTGCCCATGTGCTTAAGTTTCTATCTCCCATCTTACATTTTTGATATGTGATTTTTTTGTCATTGTTTTAGAAAATAAAATATTCATCCCTATTTAGTCCATTGGGATTTTTATACTCAGTAGTTATAGATATATTTTCAGCTTAACTTGTTTTTCACATATCAGAAATAACATGGATTCTTATTCTTTTAACGTTTCCATCCATTATTTTCTATTTTTCATTGTATTAAATTTTCTAGAATCTCCCCAACAATAATATGGAATATTAAACTCATATGTAATCCTTGTTTAGTATCTAATTCTTGTGAAGATGCTTTATGACATTAGGATGTCAAATGTCTATTCACCATCTGTTAATGTGGTGTAAATATTTTGATGTATTGTCAAATTCTATTTGATAAAATTTATTTTTAGCCTTAGCATCTATATCCATCTGGAGAATTCACAAGACTCTTATGGAACACCTGCCTTATGTTATGCATTGCTGGTATGGGTGTTAAGCATATGATATTACTCATAAGCCTTTCTGTGTGGAGTTTAGACCTAAGGAAGAATTTCCATTTTTGCCTTCTCAATATTTTTTATTGATTTTTTTTCTGAATGATCCATTGTTAAAAGTAGGGTATTAAATTCACCAGTCATATTACATTTTTGTTAAGTTATTCTTTCAGATCTGTTAGTATTTGTTTTTTATGTTTAGATCTTTTTATGTTCTATGAATACATTGTCATTATATCTTATATTAATTGACATCTTTATCATTATATAATCACATTCTTCTTGGGATCATCTGTGACTTAAAGCTTATTTTTATCTAATATACTGTAGTCATCCTATCCTCTTAGAATGGAATATATTTTACTTAAATATATTAAATATATTAAATATATTTACTATCTTATATATTTAATTATACTTATAATTATAATTAAATATATTTAATATATATTAGTGTGGAATGTATTTTCCATTACTTTCCTTTTGTTCCTGTATCTGGACAGTGGTTTTTTACTTTTTAGAAAACAAATGACTGGATTAAAAAAAATAATACATTCTCTTTATGTATCTTGATTGTGGAATTTGCCTTGTAAAATAACGTACTCAATTGCAGTGGTTATTGGTAAAAACAAAATTAACAACCACACTTGGTATGAGACTTCTAGTTACTTTAGAGTTTCTTCATAAGACAATTCCATTCTTATCCCCTTTGCGCTGTGATGACATTTTTGGTGACGTGCTTCCATTTATTCCTCTTAATATTTAACTGCTGACTACAATGTTTTCCTTTGTCGTTGTCATGGTGCTTGCATTACATATTTTACAGCTATATCATCTTAAGCTGGTGAGAACATTTTTAATCATTTATTGCATTTCTATATTGTTACCTTTCTCCTCCTAGTGTTTGTTATTTATGTTATAATTTATTTCAGTTTTATGTTATATTTTAGATGAAAAATTATTGTCATTATAGTTAATTTTCAGAGTTTTGTTAAAAAATCTTTTATGACAAATTCTGTAGTGATTTGTATAACACCACACACATATGAGGTGACAGAGCTGTTCATTAACTTGACTTAATAATTCCTCATTGTAAACATAAATAAAAAAATCACATTGTATCCTATAATTATAATGAATCGCTATTTGCCAATTAAAAATAAAATTTAGAGAGTAAAAACTAAAAAAGTAATTATGATTCAGACATGTATTTAACTGGTGAGCTTTACACATTTATATCGGCTAGTAGCTGATTTTTATGTCATATCAAAAGCCCATTAAGATTTCCTAGAACTAGCACTGATGAATTTCCCTCCTGTCGTGTGGAGTAGCTGGCTGTGCTCCCCAGCGGCACAGTACTCTAGCTGGCCTCACAGTAGGACATAATCGTTTTGCAGCATCTGTAATCACTTCAGCCAGGTAGAGGGCAAATTTGCTCTCTAGCTAGATGGTGCTCTGAGAAAGATCGGCTATCCAAAAACTGGGCAGGGCCTCAGATTTTCTCCAGAGCCAAGAGAGACAGCTGGACTCCATCATTGACTAGGCCTTAGCTGAGATCTGTAGGTGCGGCAGGGCCCTGGCTCTGTCAGGTTTCAGGCTGTGCTCTCAGGCACTGGGGTTGGGAAGGACCGCAGGCTCCCATCTGTAGCTGTCCATTGCTACAGTGTCGCCTCCGTGACTAGAGCTATGGTTTCTGGTGTCAGAACACGGTCTGAGAATGGAGTTGTGTGAGGAGATTCGTGAATGCTTGTGAGAAAACTCCTGGAAAACAAGGGTCATGTGATCTCAGTTTCTTCCAAACACAAAATTGTTCTCGGAATGTGTCTCGTGCTCTTTCCAGGTGTAGCAGATACAAGTGAGTTTACTTCGGCTGTTGTTATTAATATGACTCATATGTTATTCATAGTCATATTCCATATTCTATGGAAAAACATGTTTTTGCCACTTGCAGCTCGTCCTTGTGGTTATATACAGCTTGAATTCATGAGATCTTTACTCAGATGACCTTTCTTAACCCTCAGGGTATAAATTATCTTATGCTCTACACAAAGCTGGGTATTGCAGGTGACTTTAGTCTGCCTCATTTTCAGACCTGCTCTCCCCAGTCCTTGACACTAGCTAGAGCAGTCAACTTCCGCAGTGAGATGAGGATACTGGGCTGTACATGCAATGACTGGAGACTCGACTATGTCATAGTGTGTCTGATTAGTGATGCTCCGCCATATCCTGGTGTCACTCTTTGGGTTTTCTGGGCTGATAACACCAGAAAGACTACACCTAATGGCTTGATGGGGTTGCTGGGTAGTGCTATGATTGGTAGGGCTATGGGCTCTAACCCTGTGACGATGTAGGGATATAGACCATGTATCCAACTTATGTAAGGTCTCCTGATAATTGCCTGTGTGTCCCTCATGTCTCTTGGTGAGACTCTGTGCTTGATCCCATAGATTTTTGAATGAATGGTTCCTTACTTTTTTTTTTTTGATGATTCTGACTTCCTTTTTATTATGATTATTTGAGTGAAGACTTGCAGGAAATATTCTAAATTTCCCAGCAGAACTTCTTGGCATCTTGATTTGATGAAGTTTGAATTTCATTGGTGTTTTGCCAAAAATATATATCACTTGTAAAACTCGAATAAAGTACATGATTAAATTTTCAACATGTTCTATTAATAAATACATACACACAAATTGTATTCTCTATTTGAAGAATATAAATATCTGTGCACAGTTCCAGTGATGGAGTGATAAGTGTTTAACCTACAGCTCTCTGACACGATGGTTTGTAATATTTGTAGCATTTGATAATTTCCATGGTATATGTACTCCTATCCTGGCTTATGTCAGTCCCTCAGTATGAAGTCATCAACTATGTAGGTGGGAAGAATTCTGCATAATGAGCTCTAAGAGACTGTTGTAAACCTGATGTGAAATACCACTGCATATATCTAACCAAGTCAAATTTATTAATATTATTTATTATATTGTTTATTAATAGTATTATTAAATAATTCTCTGAAAGAGTTTTATCTTATATTTTAATGATATGAATCTGTGTGTGGGTATTTGCACACTAGTGTGTATACAACAGAGGCCAGAAGAGCGTTTCTGATCCTACAAAACTGTAGTCACAGGCTGTTGTGAGCCATCAGTGTGGGAGCTGGGAAATGAATTGGGGTTTTCTTTTTTTTTTTGTTGACTTTTATTGAGCTCTACATTTTCCCCTGCTCCCCTCCCTGTTTATCCCCTCCCCTCTTCAACCCTCCCCCAAGGTTCCCATGCTCCCAGTTTACTCAGGAGATCTTGTTTTTTTCTACTTCCCATGTAGATTAGATCTATGCAATCTCTCTTAGTGTCCTCATTGTTGTCTAAATTCTCTGGGATTGTGGTTTGTTGTCTGGTTTTCTTTGCTTTATGTTTAAAAACCACCTATTAGTGAGTAAATGTGATAACTGTCTTTCTGTGTCTGGGTTATCTCACTCAAAATAATGTTTTCTAGCTCCATCCATTTGCCTGCAAAATTCAAGATGTTGTTATTTTTTCTGCTGTGTAGTACTCCATTGTGTAAATGTACCACATTTTCCTTATCCATTCTTTGGTCAAGGGGCGTTTAGGTTGTTTCCAGGTTCTGTCTATGACAAACAATGCTGCTATTAATATAGTTGAGTACATATCCTTGTGGCACGATTGAGCGTCCTTTGGATATATATCCAAAAGTGGTATTACTGGGTCTTGGGGTAGGTTGTTTCCTAATTTTCTGAGAAATCACCACACTGACATTCATGTATCAGCTTGCATTCCCACCAGCACTGCAGAAGTATTCCCCTTTCCCCACAACCTCTCCAGCATAAGTTGTCATCAGTGTTTTTGATCTTGGCCATCCTTACAGGCTTAAGATGGAATCTTATAGTTGTTTTGATTTGCATTTCCCTGATGACTAAGGATGTTGAACATTTCCTTAAATATCTTTCAGCCAGTTTAGATTCCTCTGTTGAGAGTTCTTTGTTTAGGTCTGTACTCCATCCATTTTTTTTTATTGGATTATAGGGTTTCCTTTAAGAGTAGAAGGTTCTCTTAAATACCGAGCCATCTTCTGTATTTGCTTAACTGTTTTCTAACATCTTCATTTACATTTGATGAGTAGGTACCATGCAACAATTCTACTATTTTCAACTTCTGCTAGTGAAAATGCCAATCTTAATTATTTATTTAAGATGACATATGTGTGTGTAATCTTGGTGTCATAAAAGAGTTTTCCTGCCAGGCGATGGTGGCGCATGCCTTTAATCCCAGCACTCGGAAGGCAGAGGCAGGTGGATCTCTGTGAGTTCAAGACCAGCCTGGTTACAGAGCTAGTTCCAGGACAGGCTCCAAGCCACAGAGAAACCCTGTCTCGAAAAACCAAAAAAAAAAAATTGAGTATAGCACTATGGGTATTTATCTTTCTTCATTTCTCTCATTTTTTGGTTCTTGTTTTTGCTTTTTTTGTTTATTTGTTTTTAAGACATGGTTTCTGTCCAGACCTCGCTCTTTAGACCAGGCTAGCCTTGAACTCACAGAGATCCACCTGCTTCTGCCCAGATACATATGTAAAATATCTTTGTACTCCTAAGATAATTTGTATATTGATAGAAATTCAAATTATATTTGTTATATTGAATATGCTCCTATTTCTGTCTACAATATTTGTGAGCCTATTCAAAATTATTTTGTCATATTGTATGCATGTATGTTTCTACCTCTGCTTAAGATATTTTGTATATTGATGCAATTTTAGGATATGTTTATCATAGCACACTATATATTTCTATCTCTGATCAATATACTTATATATATTGTTTAAAAAATTAGTTTTCCTTTCATTTTTTAAAAGATTGTAACTCTCTTAAGGTATGTTGAAAAGTTTTTTTTTTGACTTGACATATAAGAGCCTTTGACGGTTCCTCAGGAAATTCGGGATCAACCTACCCCTGGACCCAGCAATACCGCTCTTGGGAATATACCCAAGAGAGGCCCTATCATACAACAAAAGTATATGCGCAACTATGTTCATAGCAGCATTGTTTGTAATAGCCAGAACCTGGAAACAACCTAGATGCCCTTCAATGGAAGAATGGATGAAGAAAGTATGGAATATATACATATTAGAGTATTACACAGCAATAAAAAACAAGGAATTCTTGAAGTTTGTGTACAAATGGATGGAAATAGAAAACACTATCCTGAGTGAGGTAAGCCAGACCCAAAAAGAGGAACATGGGATGTACTCACTCATATTTGGTTTCTAGCCATAAATAAAGGACAGTGAGCTTATAATTCACGATCCTAGAGAAGCTAAATTAGAAGGTGAATCCAAAGACAAACATATAGGCATCCTCCTGAATATTAACCTTCATCAGGCGATGAAAGGAGACAGAGACCCACATTGGAGCACCGGACAGAAATCTCAAGGTCCAAATCAGGAGCAGAAGGAGGGGGAGCACGAGCAAGGAACTCAGGACCACGAGGGGTACACCCACACACTGAGACAATGGGGATGATCTTTCGGGAATTCACCAAGGCCAGCTAGCCTGGGTCTGAAAAAGCCTGGGATAAAACCGGACTTGCTGAACATAGCGGACAATGAGGACTACTGAGAACTCAAGAACAATGGCAATGGGTTGTTGATCCTACTGCACATACTGGCTTTGGGGGAGCCTAGGCAGTTTGGATGCTCAACTTACTAAACCTGGATGGAGGTGGGCGGTCCTTGGACTTCCCACAGGTCAGGGAACCCTGATTGCTCTTCAAGCTGATGAGGGAGAGGGACTTGATCGGGGGAGGGGGAGGGAAATGGGAGGCAGTGGCGGGGAGGAGGCAGAAATCCTTAATAAATAAATAAATAAATAAATAAATAAATTAATTAATTAATTAAAAAAGAGCCTTTGATGTTTGATGAATTAGGAAACATCTTTTTTATTTATCTAATTACTTTGACCTTCCATTGATTCCACTTTGTTCTAAAGCACTCGTTATTCCCCTTGTGTCTCCTGGCTTCAACCTCTCCACTCCTGAAACTCGCCATTTCCAATCTCCACTTTCATGAGTTCCCCACGCCCTAGTTTTTTGAGATATTTTTTGTAGGCTATTTTTTTTTAGGTTAGAAATTCATGTCCCGATAGTAATACCATAAAAGTGAAATGATGCTTTTAAACAAATTAAGATGGTTGGAGAGATTGCTCAGTGGTTAAGAGCACTATCTGCTTTTTCTGAGTCACCATTTTGATTTCCAGTGCCCGCGTGTCAGCTAACAACTATCTGTATTCCAGTTCAAGGGATCTGATACTCTCTTCTGGCCTCTGCTGGTAATGCACACATGTGGTCACAGACATACATGAAGGCAACACACAAATATACATAAAATAAAAATAAATATGTTTTAAAAATGAAAATAGTAACTAAGAATAATTAACAGCGCCATCAATAGGTTTTAAATTCAGAAAGTAGTAGCTGTATTCTGTCTCTCTCCCCAGTATCTCACAGCATTAGAGAAGGAAGGCACTTGCCCCCCCCCAATGTTTAGTTTAATCATCTGTAAAGGGTCCTAGTTTTTGAAATATATAATGATGATTGAATGATACAGAATAGGTATTTCTTTCATAGCACCTGGTTATTAAACAAGGGTTTACAATTATTTATTGTGACATTTAACTAAATATAGTGGTTATTTTTAGGAGCTGTACTGGCTGATTTTGTGTGTCAACTTGACACAAGCTAGAATCATCAGAGAGGAAGGAGCCTCAGTTGAGGAGATGCCTCCATGAGATCCAGTTGTAAGGCATTTTCTCAATTAGTGATCAATTGTGGGCTGTGCCATCCCTGGGATGGTCATCCTGGGCTCTATAAGAAAGCAGGCTGAGCACACCATGCAAAGGAAGCCAGGAAACAATTTCTCTCATGGCCTCTGCATCAGCTTCTGCCTCCAGGTTCCGGCTCTGCCTGACTTCCTGTTCTGACTTCCTTCAGTGATGGAATATGATCTGGAAGTATAAGTTAAACAAACCCTTTCTTCTTCCCCTCCCTCCACTCCTCCTAGGCATCCTCTTCAGAAAAGAGCCGGCCTCCAAGAGATAAAAGCCAAACAGGAAAAAAGCAAGACACAATAAGACAAGGCAAAAACCCTCACACCAAGGCTGGACAATACAACCCAATAGGAGGAAAAAAGTCTCAAGGTCAGGCCAAAGAGTTCGAAATACACCTGTTCCCACTGTCAGGAGAGCTACAAAAACACCAAGCTAACAGCCATGACATATATGCAGGGCACAACCAGAGTGGCATGAGAGGTGAAAAGTAATATTAAAATAAAAATCTTTTTTTTTTT
>NC_022015.1:64021082-64052945 GCF_000317375.1 Microtus ochrogaster | reverse complement strand
TCTGTAGACCAGGCTGGTCTCGAACTCACAGAGATCCGCCTGCCTCTGCCTCCCGAGTGCTGTGATTAAAGGCGTGCACCACCACCGCCCGGCCTAAAATAAAAATCTTAATACAGCAACAGAACCATGAATATCTGGGTAAAAAGGGAATTTCAATTTGATATTTGCTCATTACTAGAGATATATTCTATCAGCATTGAGCTCACAAAGAGGTGGCTTCTCAATCAGAGCTGTGGAAAACCAGAAGATCCTGACAACCTGTGTTCTGCGTTACTAGGTATACAAACCAGAGCAATGATCTCTTTGCTAATGGTCTAGTGCAAGTGGTTGCAGCTGTTGGTAGCATTTTCATTGCTGGAAATGAATGTCTCAGAGAGGAAGAGCTTGTAGTAGGTACTAGTAAGACTTAACCAATGACTGACTCTCTCGGACCAGGTTTCCAGGGAGCAGAAAGCAAAACAGAGTGTTTAAAACGAGGCTGCAGAGATAATTGGAAACTGGAGGCTGCAGCATGGAAAGGCACTTAATGACTTCATTTTTACTTTAAAGA
The DNA here is from genome assembly GCF_000317375.1 of Microtus ochrogaster. Taxonomy (NCBI): domain Eukaryota; kingdom Metazoa; phylum Chordata; class Mammalia; order Rodentia; family Cricetidae; genus Microtus; species Microtus ochrogaster. The sequence goes on along the minus strand of NC_022015.1, from coordinate 64,052,395 downwards.
GAAAACCATTCAGAAGTTTTAAAAGGGGTGTGTATGAAAAGTGCGAGTGTCTATGAAAGAGAGAGAGAGAGACAGAGAGAGAGAGAGAGAGACAGAGAGAGAGAGAAAGAGAGAGAGACAGAGAGAGAGAGAAAAAGAAAGAGAAGCTAGCAGAATTTATCTAGCTGAGGTGGAAATCCTTGATTAGGAAAAGCCCAAAGGTATAGAGGTTAACTAATTAGAGAGCTTCTGTAGAAATCCAGATAAGAGACCACAATAGTGGCCTTAACTAGGGTGGTCCAGGAAGCAAGACAAAAGGGGCCTATTTGTGAGGTGTCATCCACCCACTGAAAAACACGTGGCTTGACACTTCTTGGCTGTTGCAAAGAGTTCTGCAATGAATAATGGGATGCAGCTGTCTCTTCAGTGTAGTTCACCTACTTTTGATTTGCCTTTCCCTAACTATTAGTGATGTTTCATATATGTGTGATGTGGGAGTCCCCTCTGTGTGCTGTGATTACCATTAATGAATAAAGAAACTGCTTTGGTTCTATAGCAAGGCGGAACTTGGGTAGGCAGGGAAAGCTAGGCTGAATTCTGGGAGAAAGAAGGGCAGAGTCAGGGAGAAGCCATGGAGCCTTCACCAGTGTCAGACATGCTGAAAATTGGCTGGTAAGCCACTGCCACGTGGTGATACACAAATTAATGGAGATGGTTTAAATTAATATGTAAGACTTAGCCAATAAGAATTTAGAGCTAATGGGCCAAGCAGTGATTTAAACAATATAGTTTTTGTATGATTATTTTGGGGCTGAGCAGCCAGAAACTAACTAGTGGCCTCCTCTAGCATATGTGTTAGTTTGTGCTGTGTCCTCTATAGAGATTTTTTCTGGTCATTCACTCAAGTCATATTTCTTGAACTATATGACTACTAAACTTGGAAGTTTTAGGGGTATGAATTTATAACACACTCCACAGCCAAGACTAGCCAAATCCCTGCAGATAGCATGGATAGTAAGAGTCTATCTATATTAACTGCTATTGTATGGTGAAATTATGAAGTAAGGAAAGCAGGTCAACTAGATATCTCAGCTCTAATATTGAGGAGATAATGTATTATATATCTCACATCAAATTAGATACTATCATATGATGAATTAAAGAACATGGAGTACTTTGAAAGTGGGAAAAGGGAGGAAAACTTTCCTGAGATGGAGATGGAAGTTTGAGGTGACTCATTGTTCTACTGACAGAAGCCTTTTCAAAGATAAGAGTAAATTACCTTAACTTACTATTTGTAGGATGAGTGCCTGCTAATGATGTGATCAGAGTGGAGAAAATCAGGACTTTTGTTGTTCCACACATTGCAATGTTACTTTGTGTAAATAAATGTCCTGTTATTAGACAGTTTAAAAAGCTAAAATTTCCCAATCCTTCAGCTTAGTTTAAATGTCACTGTGCCTTCCAGAGTTCATAGAGCTAGTTAGTGGCAGAGTTGGAGGCAGACATTTTTACTATTTTCTTCAAAGAACTTTGATAAAATAAGATCTGTACTTCTAAATTTTTTTCTACCTGGCTTTTTAAAATTCATATCATATATTAATGGCCATGTGATTTTCAGTATTGATTTGATATTTCAACTTTCGTGTATAATCAGCTACTAACCATATATATGTAATATATTAAATATAAAATATTAATTCAATACCATATTGTTTCAGCAGCTTGTTCCTCAGAATTCCACAAGCTAGAAATTTAGTCTGACTGATGACTGGACCTTTAAGAGGTGGGACCAAATGGGAGATAATTGGGTCATGAGTGCTCTATGATTTAAAGGGGTTCAATATCCATCTTGTGGTTGATTATGTCTTTAAGGACTGGATCACTTCCTAGAAGAGTGAGTTCTTATAAATCAAGAAGTATATGTTTGCTAGCTGCTCTTGCTCACTATTCTTCTCTGTAATGGAATCTGCAATGTTGTCCCTTACTAAAAACCAACCAGGTGGAGTTGCCTATTCTTAGAATTTCATTTCTTAAAACCATGAACTAAATATACTCCATTTTCTTAAAAATGAGTATTCTCTCAGGCACTTTGTTATAGTAAGATAACATAGATAAAATGATATTCAACCGTGTTTGTCTTTTTCTTAGAGAGTGGGAATAGAACCCAGAACTTGATACATTTTAAGCAAGTACCCTACCAATGATATATAAACCAACTCTGTTAATAATAGTTAATAATAGTATTATTTGGGATTTGGTTATCATGAAAACAAAAGTGGTAACTTTTTTATAAAATAAAAGATACTTGTAGAACAAAATACTTAGTCATGGATCTTTACAGAAGAAAATTATGATAAAATCTTCTCTGTTGCATACTGATAGCAATGATTAGAAACACTTAAACAAAAAACAACTGGATAAAGAGCATAGCTTCCCATCTGGTACAATGGAACTAGCTGCATCAGGTATTAATAGTTTCAAGAGTAATGGTTTCACAAGTGTGAGTCCATCAAATAACTAGAAGAATCCTCTAAGCTTGCATTTGGCTTCTCCACTCAGTGTATAGTTGGGAGCATCCACATTATAAACTTTTAGTTGGCTCCTGAGTCTGATTCAGAGAATAAGCAAGCCACCAGTGGCAGCCGAATGCCTGTGTTTAGTTTTTTTATTCTCTTATCTGTGATCAATTCTAACAGTTCACAGAATCTTGGAGAAATGAAAGCTTAGAGTGTTGGTAACTGTCATCCAAATCAGGCACTCAAGACATGCCAGTTTCTGGCAAAGGTAAACTTGTTAGCTATTATGAGAATTAAGGTAGAGGTTCCTGAAACACTAAACACTACAGTATGTTCCATCTGCATCACTCTTGTGTGTATACCTGAAGTAATTTATGTCAACATACCTCAGAGATACTTGGGTATTCATGAGTTTTACACTATTCTTTGCAATAGCCAAGATGGGTCCAGACTAGTTATCCATCAACAGATGAATGTACAGATCATAGCACATATACATAATGGAATATTGTTCATCTATGAAGAAAAATGAAACCAGGATGTTTGCAGCAAAATGAATGCAAATGGAGATCATTATGTCAGCATAATAACTCAGACTCATAAGGACAAATGGCCATGTTTTATCTCATATATACGTATGTGTGTGTGTGTGAGTATGTATGTATGTATGTATGTATGTATGCATACACATACATGTCATGTAGCTCATGAAAGTGGAAAAGTGATCTTGACGTGGGAGGAAAATGGGAGATGGGGATCCTAAGATGGGAGGGACAAGAGAGGGTAATTGAATACATATGACATAAAAACAGTAGGGGATGCTTTCAGAGAGAAGGTAATAAGCAAAAAGGGACCAGGGGAGATGGAGGAGTACACAGGGAGACAAGGTGGATAATAACATAAGTACATAATGCATCTGTATGAATGTGACATAATGAAATCCATTATTCTGCATGTTAACTAAAAATTTATTAAAAAAACCCAGGCATGGTGGAACAAGCCTTTAATCTCATCACCCAGGAGGTAGAGGCTGGTGAGTTTGAGGCTAACTTAGTCTACATGGTGAATTTCAGGACATACAGGGATGCTTCCCAAAACAAGAAAAAACAAAACCCCCAAAAGAGTTAATAAAAAAATAGGAAGAAAAACCCTGTAAATGATTAAGCTCTTAGACTAGAAAGGGAAATCTCCATGGTGCTGGATTTGGCAATGCTTTATTTCATGTGATACCAAAGAATTAAGCAACTAGAGAAGAAGCATTAGACAAGTTGGATTTCACAGTACTTTAATTTTTTTCTCCATCAAAGAACTCTATTAATACAGCAGGATGGGAGAAAAATATTTATACATATTTACATATCAGAGGAGATTAACATTGAGGCTGTAGGAAGTAAAACTTAATGACAAAACCAAAGAATTCAATTAGAAAATGGGCCAATGACCTGAATAGACATTTCTGCAAAAATTTGCAAATTGCAAATTAAAACTGGTTATCAGCTCATCCTCATTAAAATGGCTACTATCAACACACACACACACACACACACACACACACACACACACACACACAGCAAAACTAAATGCCATATGCGTACAATGCATTATGACTCAGCCTTAGAAACAGAAAAGGAGAACGTATACTCTACAACGTGGAAGTCTGAATAATTTTCTAGCTAAATAAAGCAGCCATGAAAGGCAAATGCAGGTTAGTCCATGTATGTGGCATATACAACTCTCATACAGTAGAGATATAAAGAAGTAAAACAATGATAAAACTAAATTATCCAGTTAGAAAATGGACAAATGACCTGAACAGAAATTTCTTCAAAATTTACAAATTTTGAGACTAATTATCAGTTCATCCTCATTAAGATGGCCACTAGTAACACTCACACATGCATGCACACATACACATGTGCAAACACACATGTGTGGGTACTCATGCATTCACACGTGGTCTTGAAGGAGAGGACAGGAGAATAGGGAGCCATTGTAGAGCTGGTGTAGACTAGAGTCTCAATTTTGGAAGAAGAAAAATTCTGCAGATGGATAGCAGTGATGCTGCACAACAAAATGAATGTACTTAGTGCCCCTGAACTGCACACCTATAAATGGTTAAGATAGCTAATTTTAAGACATGTTCATTTTGTCCTAATAAAATTTGGGTAGTAAAAAAGGTGCACATGGGATGTTTGTTAGGATGGAACTATGCCATGGTTCAGCACATAGCCTTCCTGCCCATCCCTGCTTTTTAAAATAGTATTGATTGGGCAAATTCTCCTCTTCATTTCACAAATTGGTATTTAAATATGCATAATTGACCATGTTATCTTATGTTGCTGTTCTTAATGGGAAAATATGCTTGTTCCTCTGGGTGATGGAAAATTGCTAATTTACTAGTCTTTGGGAACTGCTGGCTTGTGTCCAATGTAGAGCCTATGCTTCAAGGCATTTCCCTTTGTCTTAATCAATGTCATATTGCTGCGAAGAGACACAAGGACCATCACAACTCTTATAAAGAAAAAATTAATTGGGGCTGGCTTACAGTTCAGAGGTTTAGTTCACTATCATCACGGGGAAAACAGGGTAGCACACAGGCAGGCATGGTGCTGGAGAAATAGCTTAGAGTTCTACATTCAGATCCATAGGCAGCAGGAAGAGTGAGTCCTGGGGCTTGGCATGGATATTTGAAACTTCAAATTCTACGTGCAGTGACATATTTCTTGCAACAGGGCCACACATTCTAATCCTTTTAAATAATATCACTCCCTATGAACCTATGAAGGCCATTTTTATTCAAACCACCACACCATCCATCCTGGCTGACTATAAAAGTATATTTCCACCTATCTCCCTAGTCCAATGCCTTCTTTCCTCACTAAAGATTCACATGAATTATCAATGGGCTGAGACTGGCCAGGAGTCATCTAAATCAGTGGTTCTCAACCTATTAGTCGAGACCTCTTTGGGGGTTGGGTGACTCTTTCACAAGAGTCACATATCAGATATCCTGCATATCAAACATTGATATTACAATTCATAATAGTAGCAAAATTAGTTTTGAAGTCTCAACAAAAATGATTTTATGGGTGGGGTCACCACAACACAAGGAGCTGTATGTAGTAAAGGGTCGCAGCATCTGGAAGGTTAAGCGGTACTGCTTTAGTGGCTAAAGCATCTCTCTGACCTCAAATTGGTAAATGACATTAGGAGCAGGACAGGCCTGGTAGGTTCCAGCTGTCCTTCCTAGCAGCAGAATGATGACCGGCATTTTAATTTAAAGAGAGCTATATGCTTACTGGTGGTGTTTTCTGCTGCTTGTTCCATATCTCCTTTGAACACACCTTGGAAGGCTTCTACTTCCCTCTGTCCATGAGAGTTGCAATCTAATCTCCCTGCTGAGTGGTTTCTGATCTGGATCCGTGTTGCCCGTATGTCTTCTGTCTTGCCTCTTCTCTAACTCTTAATCACTTCATGGTAGTCTTGCGCTCTATAGTTTCCGTTATTTGTTATCCACTGTGGCCTGAAATGTTAAACAGAAAATCCCCCAAATAATCTACAGATTGTAACCATGTGCATGATGGCATCTTCTATCACACAAATCCATCCTACCTGCCAAATGAACCATTGCTTTGCCCAAAATACCAAGGCTCTATATATTACTCACCCATGAGTCACTCTGTGGTCACCTTGGTTATTAGGTTAGCTGCTGAAGTATTGCAGTACCTGGATCCAAGTAATCTCTATTTTAATTCATGATGATCACTAAGGTTGAGAGTAAGGATGTAGTCATTTTGCTTATGCCAAAGGAAAGCCAGAAAACGCATGTTTTAAGAGAAAATGTGAAAATTCTCAAAGTGAGAAAAGAACAAGTTATTCTATTTGCAGATATCAACAGTTAAGAACAAAATGTAGCATGTTCGGTATATATAGAGTTCAGTACCATGAGGTGTTGGATTTCTACTGGGCAGTTTAACACTGCTTGGCCCATTATATGTAGCCTCTTCTCGGCTAACTCTCGTACCTGGAATAGCCCATTTCTAATAATGTGTAGCACCGAGGTGCGCTTACCTGGAAGATTCTAGCCTATGTCCATTCTGGGTTGGAGCTTCATCGAGTGTGTCTGCCCAGCTGTGGGGAGCATGGCATCTCTGAGCTCACTTCCTCTTCCTCCCAGCATTCTGTTCTGTTTACTCCTCCCACCTATGTTTTAAGCTATGAGGCCACAAGCAGTTTCTTTATTGCTTAACCAATGAAATCAACAGATTGATATATGACACTCACACATCACTTCCCCTTTTTCTGTTTAAACAAAAAAGGAAGGCTTTACTTTAATATAGCAAAATTACATATAACAAAACAGTTATCAAGTAAAAATCACAATATTTACATCTATTTTATCTTTATCATAACAAATGAAAACAACTTAACTATCTATCTATTCTTCAACTGCATCAAAGACTCCAGAAGGAACTTCTCAAGCCCATGCCTTTCATATAATATTTCTTGAAGAAAGTCACTCCATATTCAAGGACTATGGGTTTGTGTTTTTCTCATGAAAGTAGAATATCTGTATAAAAAATTGGAGGTTTTTTTCTGCATGGTATATTTACCTCTTTCCCTCTATTTTTATATAATTGCATATTGAGTGTTTAGCATAGGACAGAACAATGGCAGGTACAGTGCACTTTAGTCACTGTTGCTTTCAAAACTTTATTTTAAACCTCTCTTGATACTAGTAACAACTTCAATGACAGAAATGCCAAAATGATACTAGTAACAACTTCAATGACAGAAATGCCAAAATGTTTTAGCAGCCCTATTCCAGGCTTTCTCGCTCTTTCAATCCTCACAAACAATCATGTGAGAAAGAAACTGTTATCAGAGTTGAAAAGGTTTCAGCATAGCTAATATTGCACACTTAAATGCATGATGGAGACAAAAGTTAAACCTGTGCTGTGTGACTCAGAGTACACTGTCAAAACTACAGAGGATGAAGTGCCTCTTGGCTTCTCCTTTCAACCACTTTGGTCTTGCTCCCTTTTGTTTTTTCTGCATGAAAACAATTTCCAGTGCACACATAACCTCGGCTGGAAGAGCTCTAGCCTTCATCTTGTGTCCATCTAATTCCCCTTTAAATCTGTCAAGCTTCCATCACACCACACCAGAATAGACTTTCTTATTTCTGGAGAGATGTCTCTTCTTAGGCTTACCTTGAACCCCAAGAGCACTTATGAGTAAGAGGAGGTGCCTAGACTTCCAATCCCACTATTCTCTGCAGCTTATATTTGATACCTGACTTATTATGGGTAATCAGCTGATGTTATGAGAATGCTCAGCTGCCAGCATTTCCAGTAGAATTTGCCTTTTTGCTAGGAGTTGTCTAAGAATAGTCTGTTAACACTGGGACTATGGATAGACTCTGAAATATACTGTCAATATACTAAGTAGGTATGAGTTGAGGAAAGATGTATCAGACATCCATATTTCCATTTTCTATGATGCATGAAGTCTGGCAAATATAGAATAATTTCTTTGGATTTTCAAGATCTTGCTATGGATGAATAAAGGCGAAAGAATGATGCCTGACTTTTATAATCTATTCCATGTCTGCCTTCCAAAGCAAATTCAGCCATTATAAATGATAAAAAAGAAACTACAAGTAGAGAAGAAGGTGAAAATTATTATTATTTTTTGAGACAGGTCTTATTTCATTAGCCCAGGCTGGCCTGGGATTTGTGGCAATCCCGTTGCTTAGACTTCCCAGGAATTACAGACACGAGCCTCCATGCCTGGCTGAAGCTGAAAGTTTTGCAGCAACCAGCTGCTATTATTTAGTCACTAGAAATTATGGAATCTCATATTGTTTACCTTGGAGAAGTTTGTTTATATTCTGAGTAATATTGTCCCCAAATAAGGCATACTCTGAGCCCAGAGTTTAAGAGGCATCTTAACAATTTATTTTAAACTCCATTTAAAAACACAACAAACACTATCTCTTGAAGCATGTTCTTATGTTTTGATTTAAAACTGTAAGAAACCCAAGAATAAACCCCTTTAGTCATGGAATTCCTTTAAATCAAGGCTTACAAAACTTTCAAAGCACATACCGAGGCTCTCAGATGCTTGTATGAGATAAGCCAATCTGTTTGCCCTGAAAGTGTGTGCTAATCTCTGACACGTGCATGTAGCTAACACCAGCTCATATGGAAAAATCCTTATGAAAAATTATGTGTGAAATTTCACTCATCTTTTAAAAATGATTTTTTTGGGAAGGCAATGTGCAGCAGGCCACAGATTGCAATGACACACTGGTGGCTTGATCACAGCACTATTGGCAGCTCACACTGGCAAATATTACAAGGGTGGGATTTCCCTATTAATTTTACATAGAAGGTCAAAATTACTTTCTTGTCTGCATGCTTTTGGGATGACTCTCTGTCATCACAAAACAGACTTCAGTTACTCTTTCTACTTGACTTATTGGCAATCACTATTCATAGAATTTTAAGTACCTTAACTCAGTTTATTGTCATAAACACTATTATTTCCCTCTTTTTATTAGGAAGAAACTGAAACCTGGAGAGGTTAGGTGCCCCAGGCAAGATTTCACAGCTAATACAGGGTAAAGTTGGAGTTTGAACTAAAGTGATTTGATTTCAGGGTCTATGCTATCAATCAACACACCATGCTCTCTTTGTGAGTTCGTAGAGATATACAAAGCCATAAACAATTTAAATAACCACTCATACTGTATCACAAATACTTGCTACTCAGTGTGCTGGTAAAACAAATTTACTAAGTGTTTTAAATGATCTAGTTACTTGAATTCTATGTCAAAACTACCTTTAGCAAACTGGGAACCTTTTCGTGCTTTGGATAAGGTTGAAAAAAAAAGGAACGAGGCTGCATATAAACATCATCAACACATATTTTAGAGGTTTTGTCTATTATAAAATCAATAAAAATATGGATTGAGCGGAAAAGGAAAGTTTATTTCAGTACGATTTTTAGTAATGATGGGGAAGGGGAAAGGAATAGCTGAATGTCTTCTTGCCCCTGTTGAGATACTTGCGTGACAATTTTCTTGCTTAGATTTTTTTTTTCTTTTTGAGACAGGATCACATGTCTTTCAGGGTAGCCTCAAATTTGCAATGTATACTGAGGGTGACCATGATCCTAAATACCCTATCACTACTCTGGATTTATTCACTTTTAGGAAACAAACTCAGGGCTTTGTGTACGCTAGGCATCACTCTGCCAACTGAGCTACAACCCCAACTTTCTTCCATCGGATTATATGTCTACTATATTCCTATAATATTCATTGTGTGCAAGAACTTGTACAAATAAATATTAAATTTCTAAAATCTTATTAAAATCCCATGGAGTGGATATTGTTGTGTTTAATTTAAAAACATAGTTACTGAGAACACAGGAAAGCCAATAAGTCACTTTCCCAATTCAGTGTAGGCCAGAACCTAACTCAGGTCACCTAGCTCTAGAGCCTGGGTTTTAGCTACAACTTTGAATGTGTTGAGGCACCTTTGTTACATTGCAGAAATTTGCTTTTCCCATTTTCTATTGTTTTCTTATGGATTATTTGAGATTCATTTGCACTTATCTTTAGTACTTCTTAGTATTTTTGTTTTGTATATTTGTTTCAGTAACTGGTTTAGGTATTTCCAGATATACTGAATTCACTACCATCTGCCATTTTCACATTCTCCAGAAGGAGTGAGTGTACAAGTCTTAGTTCTTTTCCCATCCTTTGTACTTCCCCATCCAAATCTCTTTGGTTATCTTCTCTATCTACATCCAGAATCAATTCAGCCAATGTTAAAAGCTTTAACTAAACCACCATTGCAACTTAGAAACTTAAGAGGAATAATTCATTGTATTTTCTTTTTAAAAAAGCAAAAATGTTTTTGTTTTGTCTTGACATTCCAGTGTTCCTTCTTTTATATGTTTTTTTCTTTTCAGAGAGGTTACATTAGCCATTATTTTTATCATAGGTTCAATGATGGCAATTTATTGGGAGGTTATTGTTTCTTTAGAGTTTCTTGATTTCTTCATCTTTCAAGAGAGGTAGATTTGCTGGTTATAAAATTTTGGATTGTTAGTCTTTTTGTTTCTACACTTAGAAAATGTGCCAAGGAAGCCTGCTTACATCATTGATCCTGATGAGAAATCTGTATCATTCAAATCATATTTTTTAAACATAGATAATATTATATTTCTCTTCGGTTGGTTTTTAGGTTTCTTTTTGTCTTTAGCTAGTTGAAGTTTAACCATGTTGTGTCTCGTTGATGGTCTGTTTGGGTTGCTCTCACTTCCTTAAGCCTATGCATTTGTGTTTTTTGACATGTTTGTAGAAATTTCAAGTGATATTTTCTTTGAGTTTTTTCCATCAGTATGCCCATTAAAATAATTATTTATTTTAAAGTTTTATATTTTTTGAGAACTCATCCATGAGTACTGCATCTATATCCAACTTGTTCTTCTCTTCCCTCCAACTCCTCCTTTCCACTCAGCACTGTCCATACGCACGTCTCCAGGGTTGACCACCCATGGTTAGACAACCTATATGGGTGCTTGTCCCTGGAGGACACTGCTTCTTCCTCACTTAACAGGCATCGGACACCTGGCTCTTCATCTGTGGGTATGACCACGTGGAATTTCACTTGTCCTCATCGGTATGCCAGCTTACTTTGTCATTATGCTGGTCTTGTTCAGGCAGTCATATTGTTGAGAGTTCATGGTTGCATTTCCCCTGTAATGTCTAGACATTTTGAGTGTCTGGTTTCAATCTTTGCACTGCCTTGTCCCATCCATGATTTCGCCCAAGCCTTAGGTATAGATGTTGTGTTGCAGATGCATCAGCTGGAGTTGAGAACTGAATAGTTGCTTATTCTCTGTGTTTTGAACAATTGTGGATCGCTATAATAGTCTCCATCTGTTGCAAAAAAATAAATCTTTTTGGTGAGGAATGAGGATATGCTTATTTGTGGGTATATTCTTAGAAAATAATTTAAAAATGCATAGTTTAGGAACTTGGCAGTAAGTAGATTTCTTCTTCCAGGCCTAGGACCACTGATTGCATCCTTCCATTGCCAGTTTGCCAAGCACCTTCCAATACTCTGGGAGCCACTCTGCAGGGAAGGGGTCAAGTCCGGCTTGATTCCTCCAAGTCCCATGTCTGAAGTGTGGAGTTTCTTCAGCAACTAATTTTTTTATTCTTCACTCACACATCATACCCCAGCCTCAGTTTCCCCTCTCTCAACTTCCCCAGGCCCCCTCCTCACATCCTCTCTCCCCAGATCCTCTTGTCTTCCATTTCCACTCAGAGCAGAGCAGGCCTCCCAAGGATAGCAAATGAACACAACATAACATCTTAACCTTCAAATATCAGGAGGCAGCTCAGGGTGATGGGAATAGCCTGTATTATTTTGGGGTCTTTGGATATCCCTGACCAACAACTAGAGAGGAGGTTTCTCATGCCTAGTACTGGGGGTTTTGTTAGACAGTTTATGGTTGTTGTGGGGACCATTATCACTGTAAATGACATAACTTCATTTAAATTATATATCTATGTATACACATACAAACATGCATGCATATTATATAAAATTTTAGGATTGCATAAAGCAATATAATTCCCTAAGTCCTTCGCATCCATCCGTTGTGTGGTTTATACCTCCTTCTTACCTCTCCTCCATCCTTTTACTTCTTTCTCATGACTTTACCTGATGCTCTCTGAGTTTGTTTTTTCGGTCTGCTTCTCTCTGTTGTTCAGATCGGGTATATTTTGTGGTTCAATTTTTAGGTTCACTGATTCTTTCTCCATCCTCATCACTCTGCTGTTGGACCTTTCCAGTGAGTTTTTAAAAATTTGTTTATTGCAGGTTTTATCTTTAAAACTTCTATTTGGTTCTTCCTGTAGTTTGCTTCTTTCCTCGATTTTGTATATCCTCTCTTGGTTCCAGCATGCTTCTAAATACTTATTGAAACATTTTTTAGGATGGCCTGTTTAACATTTTTATCAAATAATTCCAACATTTATATCATATTGGTATCTATTGATTTTCTTTTTCATTTGGTTTCATAGCTTCACTGGTCTTGGGATAAATTATTTTCCACTGAGGGACTGCCTTGTGTCAGATAATACACTAGATTTCACTAGGTTTTTTTTTCCTAGCAAGACAACACTTTTAAAAATATGGAGATTGAGAATTCCAGGAAAACAAACCCAAGCTGCAAGTCTTTTTAAAGCCTTATACTGTTGATTGTACAAATCCTCTTCTGTCATATTCCAGTGGTAAAGCAAGCTGCAATGTCAGGCCAGATTTACAAGAAGGGTAAATCAAACATGATGTCTAGACATATACCCTCACAAGCTCACCTTACAAAAGAGGCTGTGCAATGGGCAGCATGGTCATGGTCATCTACACAAATAATCTGCCCCATTATTTGCCTTAAGGAATCATGGATTATTCTTGCCTCATTTGCTGTGGGACAATGGTCTTATACACTGTAAAGATTTGTCACTTGTATTGCTTTACTAAAATGCTGATTGGCCAGTAGCCAGGTAGGAAGTGTAGGTGGGACAACCAGAACAGGAGAGAATTCTGGGAAGAGGAAAGTCCATCACCCAGTCACAAAGGAAGCAAGATGAGAATGTCTTGCTGATAAAAGGTACAAAGCCATGTGGCTAACACAGACAAGAATTATGGATTAATGTAGGATGAAAGAGTTAATAAGAAGCCTGAGCTAATAGGCCAACCAGTTTATAATTAATGTAGATCTCTGTGCATTTCTTTGTGAGTGAACAGCTATGGGACCAAAACCTCTGTCAATACTTACTAACTATTTTTAAATATTTTCTTAATTTCTTACACTAAAATACTCTTTCCTTTAGTAACCAAAAGGGTTATATCATTTAAAAGTATAAATAACTAAATTAATACTTGGGGTGGGGTAAAAGTCCCTGTCTTCATCCCCTAGTCATAAAGGTTAAAGCCCATTAAGATTTTCTGTGACTGTCTACCTCACAGCCTTGTCTTTGCATGAGTACACACCATGTAGACTCTCCCAGATTTCTCACTTGCCAGGCTTTTTGAAGTCAGATATCAACTTTAATTGACATAGGTAGAACACATACCCAGCTCAGTATTACTAAGTTTCCAGGGAAATAGAAACTCTCTTATGGTGTCTGCTTATTGTGGTGGGGACAAGAATATGTAAAGAGTAACTCTAGACTCTCCTTAGGTGTATATCTGACCCTATGGAGAGCAGAAATTGCTTAATTGTGTGGTGGTTGCTCACATATAGAATGGGTATTAGAACAGTGTGTTAAGTGTTAAGAACCATGATCAAACTTCAGAAATCCAAGCTATGGAGGGAGACTTGGGAATGCATCATTTTGATTCTCAGATCAATTGCAATACCTTACTCTTATGCAGTATAGGAGCACTTTCAGAGTTATTTCCCATAAGACTTTTAGTTCTTATCCATAAGACGAGAATGGTATCTACAAGCCAGACTGTTGGAAATGAGATAAAAATACCTATGCTTCCAGTAGCCACCAAGGCATTTGTGAGATTCAATGCAATGATAAATGTTAAAAGAACATTTTAAATTTCATGATGCTGCTCAAATACTGTTACTTTAAAAACATCATGTGATGTTTCCTTTCTAAAATTCAAAAATGAAAAACTTAGATTTACAGAAATTGGGCAGTTTGCCAGTTAAAGAATCAGTGGGAGTTGGCTTTAAATTGTAGTCTTCACGTTTCTATTATGATTTCAAATATTTTTGTGACTTTGAGACATTCTTTAGAATCTAGACTGTGAATGATATTAATCTACCAGGCCTTGTGTCTCACTCAGTGTGTTGGAATAGAGTTGCATGTTTACTATCACAAAGTCTACTTGAGCCACAGGTACACTGATGCTGAAGGCCACCTACAATATCCATTTTTCCAGTGGTTCAAAACAATGCTTGCTTATATGGGTGCTGTCCATGTCTGTTTTCACATATAACTGTTTTGACAGAGTTAAATAACTATTATATCATACCAGCATAACTGAAACTACTTATTAACTGTCTTTCTACAGATTTTTTTTTCTGATCCTTGACTTCTTTCATCATTTCCCAAAGACTTCAAGTGATGATATCCCACATTTCATGAATGCCACCCTTGGTTGTTCCTTCCCTGTCTGAATCAACGTAGACAAATAGAAGTATTCAACATTTGTTTATTTTCTCCCTGACAACATCTTGGTCTTCCTGAGCACTGGATACATTTGTTCCTAAAAGGCCCTTTGTTCCTAATTTCATGAAACATTAAAACAGAAATGAGGGAATGTTAAAACTCTACCAATCAGCATGTTTAGTCAAAGAATGAGAAAACATAAACATCACCTAAAGGAATCCACTCCTCTTAAGTTGGGTGCTGGTTGGTAGTTAAACAAGACACTGTGTAGTCTAACTATACTGACGACTGAGCCACATTGGACTGCAGGTGTGAATTTGTACTGAACAGGACAAGGCCACAGAGGTATCAAATAAATCAAGGGACATCATTTAGAAAGTTCATTTTAAGATCTGGGACCTGGAGGCTAAATATGCACACCAAGCATACCCTTGCTTTACAAAGGTCAAGCTACACTGTTCATTTTGGTCCTTTGGGTCCCGATTTAACCCCATCTTCTTATGTCTTCATGGCTAAATGTCGGTTTGATACTCTCATTTGACCTGATGGAGCAGAGGTCTCAGGAGGCTAAACCAAGCTGTGCTGGCCTTTAAGAGAAAGAGTGCGCTTACCAAAGGCAGGAGTTCAGAGAGTGAGGCTAGCAGACTGCTCTGCCTCTAGGCTTTCTTTGAGTTCTCTCTGCATGAAGAACTTACTGTTAGGCTTGTATATATCTGTAAGTGATAAAAGCCAAAAGGCTCAGGTTAATCATCTAGGCCCACACACCAGACTGTGGTATTTTATTCCACCTGCAAAGTGGTTTCTCTCCCAAAGGCAATTCAAAGTATAGGCTAAAACCATGAAATGGCTAGTAGCCTGGTTAATGTATTATCAGAAAGGCCAAGGCAAGGGCATAGCTAAGATGGTAGTATCATTAAAAACTGGTTTCTTTTTAAACTAATGATTTTTTTTCAAGAATGTAATTTTTGGGTGACAGCTGCATTAACTTGAAGACTAGGAAGATGATCACCTCTAAGAGATTCCACAATACCAGGCTGTCAACAGTATGTAGTAGAGGAAGTAAGGGGAGGGTTGACAGCACCTCCTTCACTAACCCAGCTCCTCACTCGCTCTTGCAATGTCGTCTTGGTGTTCGTGGTCCAGCTGCACATGGTCTCG
Source organism: Microtus ochrogaster (assembly GCF_000317375.1). Classification (NCBI taxonomy): domain Eukaryota; kingdom Metazoa; phylum Chordata; class Mammalia; order Rodentia; family Cricetidae; genus Microtus; species Microtus ochrogaster. Next base: position 64,036,525 of record NC_022015.1, on the reverse strand, counting down.
AGAAGTGCTACACTACACACAAGGGGGAACATTAACCAAAGGGAGAAGTCCATCCTTGAAGCCATGGTTTTGGCAGGTCATCACCCATTGGATGGGACTTTTCATAAATATAGTCGCTTTCTGTCATTCATGCTTATATAAGTAACCACAGTAAACTCATTGGTTCCCTAAGCTAGACTTATATGGCATCTTTTCTTTGGTCTGTCATTGGAACCCTGTCTGGGATGAAGAGGCATTTCTTTATATCTGCCCAGAAAATGTAACTCCACATTTTGGTATTTCTCTGCCCAGCATCCATCCCATGGGCTTCCTCCTGTGTTTGGAGAATTATCTTCTTAGTCTATGTGCCTTAAGTGGGGGTTTCAGTCACTAAGCTTTTAACCTATATCATAGATGTAGTCATGTATACAAGCCAGGCTATTTGGCTATCCCTCTTTGCAACTGATTACCTGAGTATAGAAGGCAGATAAGACAGAGATGATGGTATACGCGCTCGTGCTTCTGTGGGCCTGCCAAAGTCTGCTCTGACATAGTCCGCAGAAGGCCTGTTTGCTCTGTCTTCAGATTTCATGCTCACCTAGTACTATTACAATTTATTTACTTAGTTCTTTACTATTTTTGTTGTTTATAGAATGTTCAAATGGTACCAGGGGACAGAGAATATCTGGGCTAGCACATTCTGCCTTATACATTTGATAAAACATCATGGAGCATGTGTTATTAGTTCTGTTTCTTTTCGGAAGGAACTGAAATGAAATCAAGTTGTCATACTTTCATGTCAGTAACAAGGGAAAGAGCTAAGATCGGAGCTCAGGGTCTGAGGATCCATGAGTAAGCAGTACAACTGCAAGCAGCCTGTACCTCAGGCAGCACTCGAGATACAATCCGGATGCCAGACACCATGATAAGGAAGCCTGGTGTTAATACTGGCCTTTTCCCATGCAGTTATATTTCCCAGAGCAGTATCTCTTCATATAAAAGAACCAGGATACAGTTTTTACAGGTGAGGCACACAGTTACTAATATGTCAAATGGATTTAGAAATATAAAGGGCAAACAGTTCTGAGGTAACATGATTTAACAAGTAAGTGTCAAATGAGGGGTCAAGACCAGGGCTCCCTGTGGACCAGCCTCACAGAGCTGCTTTGATTTTCTTTGGGAGTTCTGACATTTTGAGATTGCTCTTAACAGTGTAGTGGCATTGCACTTTAACTTATGAAATTAAATGTTGAAGCAGTGGAAAGACAGAGAAAAAGAGAATTTGGATATTGCAAGTGATTCCATCTATTTGAGATGAGGGAAAAAAAAGTCATGACTTACCGATGGGTTTCAGGCCCCAATAGTGCTCCATTTTTTTAAAAAATACATCACTACTGCTATATCTCCCTCCTCAATTTTAGCTATCTGTTCTACACTAAGGGGAAAAATAATGCAGATGGACTTCTTGCAGCTGGTGCTGTAGTTGATAGGCAAAGACCTTTTCAGTGGCTGTCTGCCTAGTTTCCTGACTGAGCAAATGCTGTCTCTGGAGTTTCGGTCCCACCCAAGTTGCTGCTCCCTACATCCACTACCATGGTAGCAGCAATGTCATGAAGCTGTAGACCATTGTCTTCAGTGTCAGAAAGATTCACCTTTGCTTTGTACCTCCATGTGTGATTCTAATTATTGGAATATATTGGTAGAAAATGTTTTACATAATTTTTTTTCTATGTTAAGTATTTGTATGGTGTTGATTAATATACTTATTATAATAGAACTGTTCAAAGAAATTTAATGTAATATGATCCAAATCTAGTAAAGAACTGGTGATTTTGATAATTCATATTCTTCATGTGTTATCTTTCTTTACATAATAAAAAATTGGGTCATGTAATGTTCATGAAGATCTAGACTTCTTTTGATGACAATGTAGACATTGATGACAATCTCATCTATTTCCTTCATCATTGTCATTGGATACCAAATCCTCCCAAATTCTAATAGCTTATGAACAAGGATTTATGCCACAAGCTTGCTTTGGTAGGCAGTCTGGTCTGCTGTGGGTTTATCCTTTGTCTGTGATCAGTAGTGGGTTGGACAAGCTACTCTTGACTGGGCTTCTACGTTTAAGGACAATCCTGGATTATACATTTTTTTTTAGCAGGTTATCTTGGGACTGTTCATATCATATAAGGGCTCTGTGAAGGACTGGGACATGCTGTCTTTTGAAGCTTAAGCTCAGAATTGGTAATGTATCATTGTGTGTATGTCTTTTTCACTAAAGCAGCTCACAAGCCTGCCCTAGATTCGAGAGGTGAAAGAGAGAGGCTCATTCTTGAGGAGTTAATCTGCCAAGATATATTTTTAAATGAAGTTTTTGTTATTTTAGGTGCCTTGATTTATGTCAGTAGGACCAGGTGTCTTTTTTTATTGAGAAAAGGAAGAAAAAAAAACAAGTTTCCGCTTCCTCCCAGCTTCCCATTTCCCTCCCCCTCCTCCCACTCTTCTCCCCCTCCCCGCACTCCTCTCCCCCTCCCTCTCCAATCCAAAGAGCAGTCAGGGTGCCCTGCCCTGTGGTAAGTCTTAGGTCCTCCCCCCTCCGTCCAGATCTAGGAAGGTGAACATCCAAACTGGCTAGGCTCCCACAAAGCCAGAACATTAAGTAGGATCAAAACCCCTTGCCATTGTCCTTGGCTTCTCATCAGCCCTCATTGTTCGCCATGTTCAGAGAGTCCAGTTTTATCCCATGCTTTTTCAGTCTCAGTCCAGCTGGCCTTGGTGAGCTCCCAATAGATCAGCCCCACTGTCTCAGTGGGTGGGTGCACCCGTCGTGGTCCCGACTTCTTTGCTCATGTTCTCCCTCCTTCTGCTCCTCATTGGGACCTTGAGAGCTCCAGTGTGGGTCTCTGTCTCTATCTCCATCCATCACCAGATGAAGCTTCTATGGTGATATGCAAGATATTCTTCAGTATTGCTATAGGATAGGGTCATTTCAGGTTCTCTATCCTCAGCTGCCCAAGGAACTAACTGGGGACATCGCCTTGGGCTCCTGGGAGCCACTCTAGGTTCAAGTCTCTTGCCAATCCTAAGGTGGCTCCCTTAACTAAGAATTGTGCTTCCGTGCTCCCCTATCCAACCTTCCTTTATCCCAATCTTCCTTTTTCCCCAAGTTCCCCCCTCCTTCCGTTCTAACTTTTCTCTCCCCATCTCCCCTTACCCCCATCCCACCCCACCCCCAAGATCCCAATTTTCTCCCCGGCAATTTTGTCTACTTCCCATAGCCAAGAGGATAACTATATGTTTTTCCTTGGGTTCACCTTCTTACTTAGCTTCTTTAGGTTCACCAATTGTAGACTCCATGACCCTTATTTATGGCTAGAAGCCAATTATGAGTGAGTACATCCCATGTTCATCTTTTTGGGTCTGGGTTACCTCACTCAGGATAGTGTTTTCTATTTCCATCCATTTGCATGCAAAATTCGAGAAGTCATTGTTTTTTACTGCAGCGTAGTACTCTAATGTGTATATATTCCACACTTTCTTCATCCATTCTTCCATTGAAGGGCATCTAGGTTGTTTCCAGGTTCTGGCTATTACAAATAATACTGCTATGAACATAGTTGAACAAATGCTCTTGTCATATGATAGGGCATCTCTTGGGTATATTCCCAAGAGTGGTATTGCTGAGTCCAGGGGTAGGTTGATCCCGAATTTCCTGAGAAACCGAAACACTGATTTCTAGAGTGGCTGCACCAGATTGCATTCCCACCAGCAATGGATGAGGGTACCCCTTCCTCCACAGCCTCTCCAGTAAAGGCTATCATTGGAGTTTTTTATTTTAGCCATTCTGACAGGTGTAAGATGATATCTCAAAGTTGTTTTGATTTGCATTTCCCTGATCGCTAGGAAGGTTGAGCATGACCTTAAGTGTCTTTTGGCCATTTGAAGTTCTTCTGTTGAGAATTCTCTGTTCAGTTCAGTGCCCCATTTTTTAACTGGGTTAATTAGCATTTTAAATCTAGTTTCCTGACTGCTCTATATATTTTGGAGATCAGACCTTTGTCTGTTGCGGGGTTGGTGAAGATCTTCTCCCAGTCAGTAGGTTGCCTTTTTGTCTTAGTGACAGTGTCCTTTGCTTTACAGTAGCTTCTCAGTTTTAGTAGGTCCCATTTATTCAATGTTGCCCTTAATGTCTGTGCTGCTGGGGTTATACATAGGAAGCAATCTCCTGTGCCCATCTGTTGTAGGGTGCTTCCCACTTTCTCTTCTATCAGGTTCAGTGTGTTCTGACTGATATTGAGGTCTTTAATCAATTGGGACTTGAGTTTTGTGCATGGTGATAGATATGGGTCTATTTTCATTCTTCTACAGGTTGACATCGTTATGCCAGAACGATTTGTTGAAGATACTTTCTTTTTTACATTGTATATTTTTAGCTCCTTTATCGAAAATGAGGTGATCATAGGTTTGTGGGTTAAACTTCGGGTCTTCTATAGGATTCCATTGGTCGACTTCGACTAGGTGTCTTAACTAGAGAAATATCCCTGCTTTATGGAATATTTCAAGTCCTCTATTACTCGATGAAGGACACTTGCAGGCTGCTGAGAGTTTTTCTTGTTTTGTTTTCCTACCAGGACTCCTAAAAAGCAGGATTTTGGCTTTTTATTCCTAAAAAAAGTTATCTTGATGTTGACAGCTGAATAATGCCAAATTTTTCTCATTTTTGTATCAGCTTGTATGCCAAAATTGGGCTTTCCAGATGTGATTAAAATCAAATGATTGGTAGGGTTTTTTTCCACCTAAATTACACAGTGGCACTTATGTAATGATAGGGATCATGTCATGAGAGCAAGGGATCAAACTGGCAATGTGCCAACAGAAGCAAAGATTGGCGTGATATGCACATAAGCACGGAGTCCTGACAGCCAACAGAATCTGGAAAAGGAAATGAAAGGATTCTGCCTTATTGTGCCCCCATAAAAAATAGTGCCTGCTGCCGACACATTGATCTGGTTCTCATTTACTGCTTCTTACTCCAGAACTATAAAGAAATGAATTTGTATTTGAGCTACTTAATTTATGAGAGTTTGTTGCATAAATATACATATATGAGAGAAAAATTCACAGGGGCCAAATATATAATGGAATGTTCTCAAGATACTCTTATTTTCCAAATAGCAACAAGGATGAAAGATTGAAGCCTACTGGGGTAAAACTTTCTAACATGTGAGTGCACTGCCTTTACGTGGCTTTGCAAAGTCCTTTAAAATTCCAATTTGGTTGACCTAGCCCTTGTAATAGTCACTGTCTTTCTTTAAGTATCTGCTTTATTCATTTATGTCTTGGATAATTTGTTCTTTGATGAGACCAATTCTGTCTCTGTAGGTTTGATCTTGTATCATTTTTTTTCTTGGTCTATTCTCTGTTGATCTAAAAAAATTGTCCTTAGAGGTCAAACCTATTACCAATCTTTCTGCATGATTTGGTAGGGACTCATTCTGGATTCCCCACACCAAAGCTACTCATGAAGATATTTAAACAAATGTATTATCCCATGACCTGAAAAATCTCTTGTTCAGCATACAAAACAAAAAACCCGGCACCTACTAGTATCCAGGGATGCTCAGGGGACAGTGTTACCATTCATCTGGATGAAACTATACATATCATTTCTTATTGCAGAAAGGAAAAGGGTTTAAACATAAAGGAAGCGCTAAGCTGATGCTTCTTACTTCCACCTCTGCAATCAACTAAGTACTTAAGTTTCAGTTTTAGTGTTGTAACAACTTAATTTTAACATACAAATACTACATACATGTAAAGTGAATAAAATTATGTTTTGATACATGTTGTGAGGTGACTTTTAAATTCTGGTTAATTAACATAGCTATCATCCCTATGTAGTTAGCATTTTGAGGAGAATTTATATGAGGAGAAATTCCATAAAAAAATCTTCAGTGTATGATGTTATGGATTACAATTTTCTATTAATATTCCCTTGAATCACTGTGTGCTGAACAACAGAGCACCCTGTTTTATAAAGCACAACTCTCTGAGATACTTACAGGAAAATCTGATGAAGCTGAGCCTTCATATAACTCCAAAGGTTATATGTGCATCTGTGCATCTGTGAATGTTTTCAATAGCAGTCCAAAGATAACTGTTTTTTTCATTTTAATGTGAAGCCTTTTATATTTCCTTGTATATTCTTTAAGTTAAAATTGTGTTCTATGAAAAAATACTGGCATTTCAACTTAATAACATTAAATTATTATTATTATTATTATTATTATTATTATTATTATTATATTGTGTGTGCATGTGTGCAAAAGCCCTTTGAGGCCATGGCCTTTGAATTTCAGTTAAGCTGAAGTTATAAGCAGTTTTAAGCTGCACAGCATGGGTGCTGGAAGCCAGTGCCTGCTCTTAACTACTGAGCCACTCTTTAGCCCTGGCATTTAAGCAACTTTACAGGATAAAAATAAAAGTGGCTTTCATCAGTGAGCGCATATGACTGGTGAGGTTTCAAGGAAAACTGTTAAAAAGAATGTTTGCATACATTAAAAGTGTTCGTGGAATGTGAAGTAAAACATGTCATTGACTGAAGTTTCTACTAAATTAAAATCTTGGACTGAAGGAAGGGTCTTAACGTTGGGAGACTGGCAAAAGAGCTCGGAAATCAGAAGAAAATTGCAATTGCAGATGGTGGTTTTGTTGCTTTTTTTCATTTACAAAGCTTAACCCTGGAAAGAATTAGAAAGGATGACAACTAAAAGCAGGTGAAGCCATTTGAAGCCAGTCTGGGGCCAGCACCACGGACAGCACCGGGCATGTGGAGCCTCGTAGGACTGTACAACCATGGGGGACTGTAGGTGGTGCCTCAGAGTGAAAATGGTACCAAGGCAGAATGGAGACCTTTGGTAGCACGTTATCTGTCACTGAAACACGGTTTCTTAGGGAGTTGTAACTCGACCATCAGTGATTTAAAAGCTATGCAAATTCCTGAAACTGTTTACAAAGTTTGTTCATGTATGCTTGCCTAGTTCCTCACACAGAGATATTTCATACTTTGTGTAACATTTTCACAGGGGGTATGATGTACACATCAAGAATGTGAATCAAAGCAAAAGAATTATGATGGGTAATAACAAATTATGTATGATAAAATAAAAAATCAGTTTTAATTTTTATAACTGCATGTCCAGATCAGACATTTATGATGTAAAAGCAGTTCCCTGCATCAGTATAAGTCTATAAATAAACAGATGTGTCTAAGGTAGCTTTTAAACTTATAGATCTGTGAGAGGGGCTGATGTATCTGGAATTTTACAGGGTTCATGCCAACACACAGCTCAAAGCAGAGAACTGCAGCAATGACACCACTTAGTAGTACACAAAAAATACGGGACTGAATCTCCAGACCTCACACATCCGAATCTATATTTTAAAATGATTCTTACGTGTCTGTAAGTGAACCAGTGTTGTGCATGTTTCCAAGTGTGAGGAGTGACCCAGTAAGTTTTAGGAACCAGTAGATCACAGCTTCCGTCTGCCTGACTCCCTATCACTTTTCCCTAATATGAAGGAACTATAATTATGATAGTATTTTATTCAATATTGGTAGTTACTTCAAATCAAATTACATGTATTTTATGTTTGGCTATATTTGAGAATAAACTATAGCTTTTAAGAAAAGCAGCGTTATGAATTAATGTCATTTGAGGAGATGAATGCGCACACACACCGGATTATTCTTATTTAAAGCAAGCTGGAAATGAAGACTTATCTAGACTAGATAACAAGGCTTTTTCTAGTGCAAGAACTTGTGAACCTTTTACAAAGACACTTTGACTTTTATGAGATTCTCTCATGAGCAGCTTGAACTGTCAGAAAAGACAACTTTGCTGTGCTCCAAGAATTGTTTGTTTGTTCCTTATCAGGGTCTTCCCAGGATGTAAGTGATACACTGCCCAAGTCACCAAAGGAAAGCGAAACAAAGGCAACCACAGGTCTGGAAAGGTTTGATTCACTGTAATTTCCCCAAGGGGTTCTTCATTTTTGGTCTCCAGCTTCATTCAAAAGATGTCTTATACTTCAGTTTTCTTTTCTCGTGGTTAGAATAAAAACAAAACAAAACAAAACAATAAAACAAACAAACAAAACTCCAGGAAGAGGGAGCACAAACTTTCCTGCCATGCACTTTTCCAATTAGGATCTAAAATTGCTCAATTATTAATCAAGAAACCACAATTTCCCCCTTTCTTCTCTAACCCTCTTGACTTTTTTCCCCCAATCATCCAACATTAAATGCATGGACTTAGCCACTCTCTGAATTTTATAATTCCCATTCTCCCTTTGCGACACATTCAAAGCTACTCTTTTACTAAAGCTCCTTTTTGGAACATTTGAAAAAAGTAATTTCCAAATATAACTTTCTACAGAGACTCCTGTGTAGGTAGGTAGGTTCTCATACCAGCTACTTAGTGGTACAATCATTACACCCATATAAAGAAAAATGTAATCTTATATCCAGAAAAGCTAGACCTCAAAATCTACAAATTAATTGGAAATAAGATAAGGTGCTGTTCTGGAGCCATTTTCTCAGAATTGAAACTTCTCTGCTAGAGGAGGAAAGCTAAGAAAATATCAGAACACGGGAGGTCCCTTTCTGAAGTTATGTGAGTAATGAGCAGTTCTGGGAACGAGGAGACTTCAGCGGAACAGCCTACAAGTTGAGCAGGAAGTTTCAGAGAAGCCGCTTTCATGAGTTACGATCAGTTGGGTCCAGCTGTCTCTAAGTCACTCATACTCTTTTAAGTAACCTCAGGGGCTCATTGGTTCTCCAAGCTATGTTTGGATGGAATCCTTTCCCTGCCCTCTCATTAGTGGTCTATGTAGGGTGAATGGACATTTGTTCGCCTTCCCCAGGAAAACTCATGCAATCATTGCTTGTAATAATTCATTAAAATGTTCATTGTTTTTCTTTTAAAATGTAATTGTTGCTAATATGATAGGCACAATAATGTTTCCCACAAAGATGTCTGTGCCCTAACTTCAAGCCCTACAATGTACTAACTTCCATGGCAAAAGGATCTCTTCTGATATGAGCAAGTTGAAGGTCTTGAGATGGGAGTAAAGCTGGGCTATCTAGGTGAGAAACTCAAAGTGTGCTTATAAGGATGAGGCTGAAGGACCCAAATGAGAAGCAGGTATGAGGATGAAAGGAAGAGTTTGGGGTGATAGAAGAAGGAGCCCTAGACAAGAAATACAGAAAGGCTTTGTGATCTGACCGGTACCCAGAATGAATTAGCTTTGAAGAAACCTTAACTTTAGCTTCCAGAAACTTATTTTTATACTTTAACTTTCAAAACTGTAGGAGAATGAACTTGTGAAATTTATTTTCATTTTTGTTTTGAGACAGTGTCTCACTATGCAGCCTTATGTGAAGTTGACTGGGAATTCACTATGGAGACCAGGCTGACTCAGGATTCAGAGAGCTGCTTGCCTCTGCCTTTAGAGTGTGGGAATTAAAGGTGTGCACCACCAGGCTTGGTAAATTTATGTTGTTTTAAGCCACCAAATTTGTGATAATTTTTCTACAGCAACCATAAGAAATCAACTACCATTCTATGGATATCTTATTAGAATTAGCTTTATGTGAATACTGAAACCATTACTGTCAAAACAATAAATTGTTATTCCCTAATTTTTATTTACTTTTTTTGTATTTTACATCCTAAATGCCACCTTTATCAACGTAGTAGATATTTAGAAGAGTAGGGAAAGGCTTTAAAGGCTGAGAGTAGATTAGTATTTGGGAGGTCATGTCCTCCCTTTGGCATCTGGGGAAGAGTTCCGCAGTTAAACAGCATGTTCTAGTGACATTTGTAAATCTTTGGATTTTGTATACTTATAGTAGGTATCACTTGGGATATTGAAAATTGTCTGAAGTAAAAGTGAATGTAAAATGCTCATCACAGTTCTTACTACACAGTGACTGCTGTGTATGCAGTGAATGCTCTCATGTGGGTTAAGATTTCAGTAACCATGAACACAGCCCCCATGTTTATTTGTTATGATTGCCTCTGTTACTTTATGGGCAAACCTTAATGATTTAGGTTAACAATCAACCTGTACTCACTCATCAACCAGATGAAAACAATTCTCCAAGGGAGAGAAAGGGTGTAAATTTGAGGTCTTTACTCTTACCTAAAAACTTTGTCTCTCTTATGAGTGAGAAATGTTTACAGCTTTGGCTATATGGGACAAAGAACTCCCACTGCACAACATGCTGATGTGTGCTTAGTATGTGGGATGTGATTCCTAAGCCAATCTCAATCTCCAAGAAAACATAGCCTTCTTGAGTTCATCGCAGACAACTGAAGTTGTAGATGGAAAATGCTTTCAGCATTACATATAACCATGATGTTTGCCAACTGGAGACTACTGGCTGATTTCATATCTGAGATAGAGAGGCAGCACTTTATTAATACACAATGCATTTGCCTATTGCTCTGCTCATTTGCAAAGAGTAGGCATAGAGACTCACATACAAACTAAATGACCTACAGAAAAGAAGGAAGAAATTAGAAATGTGCTAAGCTCTAGTCTCCCTATAGAGGAAATGACTGCAGCTCCAACTAGATGCTGTGCACACCAAGTCCTGTTGTTACTCTCTTATGTTTTAGAAATTCTAGTGGAATTATAGAATGGCTCTAGATTGGAATAAGCAAGCCTGTGTTCTTATCCCACTTTTATCATCACATATTTTATGTCACAATATAAAATTTAATAAGCATAACATTATTTCCTTTGTTGTGGAGAAAATAAGCCACAAACAGTATAAGTAAAATTTCCAGTCTACAGAGTAAACGTTTGTTTTACCTATGTGATCTGTTCTCTTTCCTCCTCTTCCTCTTTTATGTTTCCTCCTCTTCTTTTTCTCCTCTTTCTCTACTTCTCTTCTTCCAAATCCTACTCCCCTATCTCCTTTCTCCTTTCATCTCTTCTTTTTCTTTGAATATTAACTGTACAATAAACAATGGGTTTCAAAGTGAGGTTTTCATAGTGCATGTAACACATTTTAATTGTATTTCACGACTTTTTACTCTCCCTTTCTCCTGTCCTTTCTTACTCTTTCTTCTTCCCTTCCTCCAAGAACCCTCTCTTCTATTTTCAGGGTGATTTGTGTTCTTAAACCTCAGCTTATGTCCTTGACACATCCTAAAACTTGCAAAACTGATTCCATTACTTGTGGGACCATAATCCATGGGAGAGGAAGGTTCTGGGCTCATCTGTCATGGACTTTCAGATGCCTCTTTTGGTTCTCAACCAGGGGACAGATATGTTTGCTCTATCTCTAAGAAACCATAGCACCAAGATCAAAGAACAGTAAGAGGGAATCCTTCAAGCAAGAGGATGATGCAAATGTCAAACCTACTGAACCGCAAACTAAAGCTAATTGTCAGTATCAGTGCTTCACTGATTTCCCACTGTCTGGATAGACATTTTAATAGAACCAGGTGGTCATTAACAGAACCATTTCCTCACTTGCCATTCTTTTGCATGAGCAAGAAAGTATATATTTCACACAGGAGATTCTTGAATAATTATAATCATGATTTTAACCAACATACTGAGAGAGGGACAATGTCAATTAGTGACTTTATATCCTGGCTACACATTAGAATCACCTTAGCAGACTTATATGCTTTGACACCATCCACAAATGATCTAATTTAATTGGAACCTGAGAATAGTTTTATAAGTTTTCCAGGTTGAATCTAGTTTGAGCACACAGGTATGAATCATTCTGATGAATCTTTTTTGTTTGTTTGTTTGTTTCTTTGGGAGTAGAGGGCCTTCCTATAGCAGCACTGTCTGGAAGCAAAAATCTTAGTCATGATTCCTGCTAGGAGATTGGGTTAGGGCACTTTCATTCTGCTGTGTCTGTATCATATCCATGTATCCTCTGTACACTGGGCTTTTCTATAACACAGGAGCCACCACCTTGGAGGTGAATATGCATGCATTCCTGGCACAAACTATCACGGGTTTATAGAGCGAATGCAAGGAGCGAAGGACTAATCTGTTTTCTTTAGACTCTCATATACTTAATTTTCTCATACAGAAATGAATCAGAAATGTTATTCTTTCTGGATTAATACTAGCTTCTCTATAAGTTGTGGATATTACGTTATCTCAAATCTTATATAAAATGCATCTTTATGATGTAAATATAATCAAGTCAACTAAAATTATTGAGGATCTGTGTCACAGTGAAGCAAAGGTCTTGGACAGACATACAAGTAACACAATTGTGTTCTCAATTTCATTGTGCTATAAGTAGAAACAAATCTTTTTCAAAAAGTAAGATGGTTATGGAATTAGAATTAAAGTGACTGTGCACTCAATTAGGGTAAAGGAAAGCAGTTTTTGTACCATGAGAGTCCTGAGGTAGCTTTTAATGGTCAGGATGAAACCTGAGTACCAACTTCATTTTCTTCATGTTCTTTTGTATGACTCAGGGACCGGCCTCACCAGAAACTGCTACTTTGACTGAGCAGAATATTTGGGCACAGATGTTCCTAATAAATGCCACTTCCTCTTCCTAGGATCTTCTTGCTATAACCCAGGCAAACCTCCTGACTCTCTGCATTGTCTTCTGGTCTCTGTCACCATGCTCTTCACATTGATCACCACTACTCGTGTCATTTTCATTATTGTGACAATCAGCAGCATAGCATAGGTCACGTACCTGCTAAGTACTCTGTATGTTTTTACCGGTTCATTTACTCAGCCACTCAGAGGTAGACATTGCTTTATTTTAGAGACAGATCCTAATGGAATAAAGGTCTGGTGGCATGCCACAGTTAAGGTCATTGAGCTATCAAGCAGCAGAGCGTGATTTTAAGACAAGACAGTTTTGTTGGAAAACCCATGCACTTAACCTATCGTATTTTGACTTTATTCACATTAGAAGTGGCATAGCAAACCTGTCAGGGGTTTCAGCTATTCTAACAGAAACATAAGCAAAACCTGATTTCATTTCTGATGGTGAATCGTACAGCTGGAGGTACTCTTACACGCATATCCTTTCTGTTTTCTTTGGAGGAACCTTTTAGCCGGCGTCTCATTTTTGAACATAGGCTTTGAGCTCACGCTCTGTGTAAAACAAGCTCTGATCATTGAAATCATTTTGTTCTTAGAACAAAGTGGCCATAATTTCATGTAGGAGCTGTCTTCTCTCATTGTCACAAGCAAGCAGTTGCCATGGTAACAACATTTGAAAAGGGCAAAGACCCTGGGAACTTCTGTCAAAACCCACTAAAATGCCTAGAGAGGTTCTACTTTAGCCAGGCCTCTGCTAACCACTTTACCAGCCTCTACTGAGCCCCCTGTGGCCACATAAGAGGGCAGGCAGAACAGAGGATGTTAATTGAAGCTTTGGGTGTGCCAATTATTAGGAAATGTGGAAGGTGGAAGGATTCTAGAGGATAGTGGGTGAAAGAGTCTCTTCTGGGAGATCCAGAAAGATAAAAGTGTGTTCTTTTAGTAGAATTATTTTACACCTTGGTTGGATCAGATGGTTGTTGAAATAGGAGCGGCGGGCTGTGTCCCCAGCACCCAGCTGCCCCCACGGCTAGCTTTACCTGAAATAATTACACGGACACTGTATTCATTTAATCACTGCTTGGCCATTTCTATCTAGCCTCTTCTATGCTAACTCTCGCACCTGGACTAGCCCATCTCTAATAATCTGTGAGCCTTACCGGGTCTTACCGGAAAGATTCTAGCCTATGTCCATCCTGGGTCGGAGCTTCATCGCATGCGTCTAGCCAGGCGAGGGGAGCATGGCATCTCTGCTCCAGAGAGCAGAGCTGTCAGTCTGAGCTCACTTCCTCTTCCTCCCAGCGTTCTGTTCTGTTTACTCCTCCCACATATGTTTTAACCTATCAGGGCAAGCAGCTTCTTTATTTAATTAACCAATGACCTTCCTCCATCAGATGGTTGCCATTCTTTCCTTAATTCAGAATGAATTCCTACTTGTTTTTTCCTTTTATTGAATGGAAATAAGTTATTTTCTCATACAATATATCCTTATTAGAATTTCCTCTTTCAGTTTCTCCCTATCTTTCCTCTTCTCCAGATCCACTCCCTTTCTGTCTCTGCTATTAGAAAAAAACAGGCTTCCTGGAGATAACAATTAAACATGACAAAGTAAAATATAATAAGATGAAGAAGCAGAAACTACCATATTGAAGTTGGATGTGCCAACCCAACTGGAGGAGAAGAGTCCCAAGAGTAGGTAGGTACACTGGAGGAGAAGCGTAGGTAGGTACACAAGATAGAGACCCACTCATTCTTACAGTCAGGAGTCTATAAAATACTAAGCTAAAAGCTATAATATATAAACTGATAACCTGGATCAGACCTATGTAGCTCTTGTGTTTGCTCTTCAGTCTCTGTGAGCTCACATGTGCCTTGCTTAGTTGATTCAGAGTACCTTGTTTTCCTGGTATCCACCACCCCTTTGATATTCCCCACTCCTGCTGTCTCCTCTTCTGCAGGGTTCCCTGAACTGTGAGGGAAGGGATTTTATGGAGACTTATCCTTTAGACTCTTTCTGCATGTCTGCCTGTGGGTCTCTGCATCTGTTCTGATGATGACTGATACTTTTCCATTTTTTACTTTTGACTGACAGTGCTTGGTTTTAGCCTAGAGCTCCAAACTAACTAGTCTATGGTTCTTGTTTACTCATTCAGATGAGGTATGGGTTCATTCTTGCAATTCTCACGGAGTGGACTTTAAATAAAACATTGGTTAGGTATGCCTACAAGTTCGGTATTACTATTGTCCTTGCATATTTTCTAGTCAGGACAGATTGTCCGTCAAAGGTTTTTTGGCTGTGTTTCTGTCCACGTTTCTTTTTCAATAGTCTGCTGCTGTAGGAATTCCTACTGTCAGTAGCCTTTAAGTTACCTACCCACTTGGGCATGGCTCTTATACGATGTATGCTGATGTAAAGTGTGTGTCCAGCCTCTTTACCAGCTGCGGGATTTAGTTGCTGTTCTCCATTCTAGCAGAGGATCTGTGAGTCTACCCTTAAATAAATAACACTCTATTATACTCAATTCTGAGCTAGTAGTGCTGGATTTCTTTTAAGCATCCTTCTTCATCTGGTGCCCATGTGGATCTGGACCCCACACCTACTGGGTGGATCAGCTTAAAGGCCAAACCAGTCCACAACCCAGAAAATCTCCCACCCCTACCCACTCGGCTTTCTTTTACCTACTAAGTGCTTTTTCTTTCTTTCTTTCTTTGATGTGGGAATGATTTCTTATTAATAAAGAAACTGCCGGGGCTGGAGAGATGGCTCAGCGGTTAAGAACATTGCCTGCTCTTCCAAAGGTCCTGAGTTCAATTCCCAGCAACCACATGGTGGCTCACAACCATCTGTAATG
>NC_022015.1:63988373-64015724 GCF_000317375.1 Microtus ochrogaster | reverse complement strand
TGGGGCCAGGCAGTGTTTAAAAGAATACAGTTTCCGTGTAATTATTTCGGGTATAAAGCTAGCCAAGCAGGCGGCCGGGTGCTGGGGACGCAGCTCCGCCACTCTTATTTCAACATTTCTTTCTTTCTTTCCTTCTTTCTTTCTTTCTTTCTTTCTTTCTTTCTTTCTTTCTTTCCTTCCTTCCTTCCTTCCTTCCTTCCTTCCTTCCTTCCTTCCTTCTTTCTTCCCTCATTTAAACAAAACCCCAAGCTATTTAAATACCATTTTCTACAGCTCCTTGAAGTGATTGAGTGGTGCAGGAGAATTGTCCGTATTCTGTCAATCATATTTTAAATAAATTCTGATTGGCCAGGCAGGAAGTATAGGTGGGAAAAACCAAAGAGGAAGTAGAAATGATGCAAGGAGAACAGGAGAATTCTGGGAAGAAGGAAATTGATCCCTCCCACTCCTGCCTAGACCACTGAAGCAGCAGGATGTGATCTACCCCACTGAAAAAGGTACTGAGCCAAATGGCTAACATAGATCAGAAAAATGGGTTAATCAAGATGTGAGAGTTAGCCAATGAGAGGCTAGAACTAATGGGCCAATCAGCTTATAATTTATGGAGACCTATGTGTGATTTTCTTTGGGGCTAAACAGTTGTGGGGTAAAGGGCAGGACAGAAACCCTAACAAGCAGGGCCCTGTTCATGTTACAGTTGAAGATTACCTATCTATGCAAAATATAATCTCTATATATCTAAAGAACCTGATTAGTCTAACTATGACAAACATAGATGACTATTGATCTATAATTCTTTTTTTTTCTTTCTCTTTTTTTTTCAAGACAGGGTTTCTCTGTGGCTTTGGAGCTTGTCCTGGAACTAGCTCTGTAGACCAGGCTGGTCTCGAACTCACAGAGATCTGCCTGCCTCTGCCTCCCGAGTGCTGGGATTAAAGGTGTGAGCCACCACCGCCCGGCATGATCTATAATTCTTAATACTTGTTCCCTGTTTCAGTACAGGATGGTGATCTGTGAGTCTACCCCTAAAAAATAACCCTCTTTTATATTCAATTCTGTGCTGGCATGGG
This sequence comes from Microtus ochrogaster, assembly GCF_000317375.1. Classification (NCBI taxonomy): domain Eukaryota; kingdom Metazoa; phylum Chordata; class Mammalia; order Rodentia; family Cricetidae; genus Microtus; species Microtus ochrogaster. The sequence goes on along the minus strand of NC_022015.1, from coordinate 64,014,654 downwards.
ATTTCTTTTAAGTATCCTTCTTCAGCCTGCAGGCTACATTTCCACACCAAAGAGACTAGAATGTAGGGGTAAAGAAGGCTCCATGTAGATACTAGCTTGACTTCTTCATGTTCACTTAGTTGTATGGGTTTTGTCCTTGGAAATGGGGCCTCACTGTCAAGTTTGTGGAGAGAAACCATTTGTTTTAGCAAATCTTCATCAAAATTCAAGCACAATTCTTAAAAAGAATTTCCTGAATTCATAAGGAAAAACAAAAACCAAGGATTGCTACAGTAATCCTGAGCAATTAAAAAATCTACTAATGGTCTCACCATTCCTGATATCAAGTTGTAGTACAGAACTACAGTGATAAAAATGGCATGATATTGGTATAAAAACAGACATGTTGATCAATGGGATCAAATTGAAGACCCAGGCATAAGTCCACACACATATAGACATATAGACACCTGATTTTTGATTAAAAAAACTCCAGAAATACACAATGGAAAAAAGGCTTTGTTTTCAACAAATGGTGCTGGCCAAACTGTATGGCTGCTTGTAGAAGAATACAAATAGATCCATACTCATCATCCTGAAGAAAACTCAAGTCCAAGTGGATCAAAAATTTCAACACAAAACCAAATACACTGTAAAAGAGAAAATGGGGACTAGCCTAGAACTTATTAGCCCAGGAGACAACTTCCTGGACAGAACACCAATAGTGAAATCACTAAGATCAGCAATGACTATATGGGACCTCATAAAATTGAAAAGTATCTGTAAGGCAAAGGACACTGTCAACAGAACAAAACAGCAATTTACAGAATGAGGAGAGATCTGTACAAACTTCATATCCAATAGAGGACTAATATCCCAAATATACAAAGAACTCAAGAAGCTAGATATCAAGAAAACAAATAATCAAATTAAAAAATTGGGTACAGACCTAAACAGAAAAATCTGAATAGAAGGTATGCAAATGGCCAAGAAACACTAAAAAAACAATATCCAACATTTTTAGCCATCAGGGAAATGTAAAACAAAATTACTTTAAAATTGCATCTTACCCTTCTCAAGATGTCTAAGATCAATTACAGAAGTCACAGCCCCTGTTGACAAAGATGTGGAGCAAGGGAAATACTCCTCCATTGGTGGTAGGAGTGAAAACTTGTACAACCAATACAGAAATCAATATTATGGTTCCTTAGAAAGTTGGGAATTGATTTACTTTAACATTCAGCTAGACCATTCTTAGGCATATACCCAAAGGATGCTCTATCCTACCACAAGGACCCTTGCTCAACCACGTCCATTGCGTCTTTATTCACCTTAGTCAGAACATGGAAACAACTTAGATGTCCCTCAAGAGAATTATGGATAAAGAAAATGTGGTACATTTATACAATGGAGTATTACTCATTTGTTATTAAAATGTCTTCATGAAGTTTGTAGGAACTCTTGCTTTGAGCTAACAAGTCTGTGAGATCAGCTTCTTTTGAGAGTTTACTCTCTCATACCAGCTCTACTATTTGGAGTAACATGGATACCGGCCTAGTATTCCCTCTCTAGTGATCTTTCGGATATTAGATATAGAAAACACACTTTTCTGGGGTTTCTCTTTAACTTCTCTAGTTCTCACTGTTAATAAAATGTTTAAAAAATGAGTCAGCATTCTCAGTGCTCCCTTCTAGAATTTTTGGTTTTGATTTTATATTTGCTATAAAATATGATTCTTATTGCATAATTCATGCCAGTCAGAGTATGATATAATCATCATTCCCCCAAATTTGGATATTATTATCCTACATGCAACCTAAGAGTTAATTATGTTTTTCATGGGCATATTGCATGGCTTGTCCGACAAGAACTAAGAAATAGAATGATCTACTTCACTCATTTATGATCAGAGAGTCATATTTTGTATAACACTGAAGAGAGGTATGAAGATTATTTTGTTTGAAACATAAATTAAAACGACATTTATGCTTCCATTTTCCAGTGTGTTTTATATGAGCTATATTGACATACATAGTAAAAAGCATGCTTGGTGGTTACAAGGCTTGTCCCTCTCATTAAGCAGGCTGAGATGCACCTTGAGCCTCTCTGACAGCACATGCCCAAACTGTCAATGAAGGAAACAGGAACAAGGCAGGCTGGTATTTGGCTTTGAATTCCAGGCGCAGTGGAGTGACTTTCTCTTTGTATCTCAGAAAGGTACCTAAGAAGAGAAAATGGAAAAGAGGCCCTGTGGAGTCACTTCTCTCCACCAGAGTTGGAGATTAGGATGTGGAGCTGAAGTACCCCCTTTGTTCCTTGAGGCATGTCTCACAGTGTGAGAGAAAAAAGAGCATTCAACTAGAGTTAGACACAATGGAGTCTGAACTCTGGCTTTTTCATGTACTATGATCTGTCTTGAGAAAAAAATGTATGAACTACAGTGTCACATGTAGAATGATGAGGATAAACACCTTAAAATATGGCATTTGTACTCATATGAAGTAATCTGTGTAAAATACTTAATTTGACAGGTCTAAGAAGTCACTCAAGAGAAAGCAACTTCCTTTCCCTAAAGAATTCTTGTCTGAGGGTTGGAGAGATGGTTCAGCGGTTAGAGCACTTGCTGTGCCATGCAGTCAAAAGAACTGGATCCCAGCACCCATGCAGAAAGCTGGTGTCCCAGAAACACTTATAACTCGAGTGCCCAGAGATTTGACGTCCTTCCCTGGCATCAGCATGAGCATAAATAAGCATGGTCACCTGCACACACCTGTGCGTATACACTCCTGGATAGACACACTTACACAGATACACACATAAATAAATCTCTAAAACAGAGCTTTAATGAAGTTATTGTCTGAGATTAGTCAAGTATCAAATTGAAAATCAAGGTCACTTTTGGATTATAGAGTATTGTCCAATGAATCAGTATTAACTAGAACAGAGTCAGGTCCTAAATTAGACAGAGAGAAGTGTTTTTTACTGTTTTACTCACGATAAGCTTCTCTCAAGTGGAGAGGACAACGTTTTATAGGAGAAAAGATGTTAGAGCAGCACAAGGGGGAAATATTTTGGGTAATTTGAGAGTCTGTTCTAGAATAATGTCTCGTTTTAAGCTAGCCCTTGGAAATCAATAATAGTTTGATTGGCAGAAACTACAAGAAGTCAGAGGCCCAAGTGGAAGTAGAGGGGACAAAGATGGAGGGGTAAGGAGGGGCCCAAGTGGAAGCAGAGGGGACAAAGATAGAGGGGTAAGAAGGGGGAGTAGGGCACCATGCATCTGTTCAGGCGTTCACGCTTTCTGTGTTATTGAGTCTTTCTGGTGGGTTATGTTATTGAGTACTTTATAATCGAGATGCACAGAAATACTTTGATGATTTTCTGAGAGCCCTCACTTTTTTATCCCCTCTCATTTTTTCCCTTGCTTTTGATTAAACTGGTCTTGGTAAGTTGAAGTCAAGGGCTCTTTATTTGAAATTATTGTATGAATTCTCTTGCTTTTCTCTGGCCCTGCCAAATAGATTGAGAACATTCGCAGCTGTGAAAGTTGGGAGCATCGTCTCAGGAGAATGAAAAAAAAAGAAAAAAATATTTTGCAGCATAAATGTATCCAATAATGCACAGGCCACATCTTTCAGCCCTATATAATTATGCATAAATCTGCTTCTTAGAAAGTAAAGGACTTTCAACGAGCAAGGTTTCTTGGCCCTTTACAGTGAGGGCCCTCACAGACAGTACTCAGCTGGGTGCTCTGTTCAGATCTCATATGGCTATAAATGCTAATATTGTGACGTCCAAGCCTCAGTTTACAAGTAGCAATTATGTTGGGAAATAGTGGAAAGGGAATTCTCTTCCTTGGATGGCGTTGCAGCTGGAAGCTCTTCGGACTAATACGCACTGCTGAAAATGTTATTGCCTATGGTCATCTCTATTACTTTCTGTGTTGCACATCTGATGTTCACTAAACAAAGCCCTGACCTCATGAGATGAAGATGCCATAGAACAAAATGTGAATACTAATCTTTTGAGCAGATAATTGAGGCTGTATTTTCTATTAGAGGCAGATGAATGTAGTCATCTACCCAAAGCACCAGGAAAGCCTTGATAAGGAGCTGAAGAGGAAGTGAAGCCTGTGTATCTTGCTTGTGCTTACCAAAGGCCTTCTTATCATCCCATAATGTTAGTTTTTAAAAAATGTTTTATTATCTTTATTTTATATGTATGTGAGTTTTGCCTGTATGTACATCTGTGCACCGCCTGTGTGTCTGGTATCCACAGAGGCCTGAATAGGACATTGGATTCCTTGGAGTTACACAATGTGAGTACTGAGAGCTAAGCCCAGCTCCTCTGAAAGAACAGCCAGTGGTCTTAACTGCTGAACCATCCCTCCAGCCTTCAAGATAGGCCTTCAATTTTAGGAGGCAGTTCAGTAAGACTAGGAAGTATGGTCAGTAACTGAGGAAGCCATATTAACAATTTGGTTCTCTTGATGTTTTGAATGAGTTCAAGACGCTGTGTGTTTGACCTTGGTTGAAAACCTAGCTGGCTTGATGACAAGGTAACCTCCCCTGTTTTATATAATCTGAAACTTGTATACAAGAACTTAAAAATATTTTATTTTTATTTTTTTATTGTGTGTGTTTGGTATACTTATATGCATTGTATGTATTTGTTGTAGAGGAGCACTCACATGTATGAGTGCATGCAAGTGAGGGTCTAAGGTCAATGTTGGCCATCTTTCCCTATGTCTCCCCACATTATGGTTTGGATTCAGGGACTCTTTTTGAACCCTCAGCTAGACTGGCTGCCCAGCAAGTCCCAGGGAATCTACCTACCTTCTCCTACCCACAACACCTGCCACTGTTACTACCATGTATATCACTGAGTCTGGGTTTTTTTTGCATGGGTACTAGACAGGTACGTTAATCACTGAGCAATCTCATTAGCCCTTTGAATCTAGAATTTATTATTTCATGTTTCCGCACCACAATAAGATCCTGGCTAGAGATGGTCATCCTTTCTCATGTCTATGGTGATGCCTATTTTTTTCTTTATGTTCTTGTTAATATACTGTTTTTGCAATCAGGAAGATACTCATTTAAGACATAACACATATTTAGATATAGAACATTAAAATATAATAGTAACTATAATAGGCAGGGCACTTACTTTAGAAGGCTTCATTAAAGGAAATTCGTACATTTATAATCCAGAGATTATAGCAGAACACCTGAATTGCTCGCAGTTTGGATGGGGAGAATGAAATTATATCTAAAATACGCATTTATATAAAGAAATAATGCAATAAATGTCAGGGTTCTTCTCTTTTCTTATTTAAACTATGTCTGCTGGTCATTAGTCACTACAGAATTAAAAGATAAGCTCTGAGTTGCCTTGAAAATTATCTTCTGGAAAAGCAATGGTATTGCTTCTGCTCCTTAACATATGATCAAATTCCTTGAAAATGTTTCAATGCTTTATAATGATGTGTAAGGTATTTTGTTCCTCTGAGGCTCAATGACTTTGAAGGTAACAGAGATGGAGTTTGTCTTGTACGCAGGCAAGAAGAGACATCTGAAATTGGGCAAAGCTGAGCATGGAAATTTTATTGCATATTACTTTTAAAGCAGCTTCTATGAAGGTCACATTGCATTTCTAGTAATTAATAATGTGACTTTTACATCGAAAATCATTACTGATAGTGAACTCTTAAAATTCATGTACAAAAAAATTAAGGGGTAGATTTTTGAGGATCATGACTGCTATTTCAGAGCAAACGAGGTAAAAGGCGCAGCAACAATCACAAAGAAGTCCTGGGGCTGAATACTAGGTAGCTGCAGAGTTGTAAAGAAACTGAAAGACAAGTCTGTAGTCCAGGACAAGAGGTGAAAATTATGGGTGGACTAACGCAAATGCAACAGAAGAGGTCAGGCCACCAGGGGCATGAACACTAGTGAATGCATGGAGTGTGTTTTGAGAAGAGTGTCATCCCTTTGTTCAGTGCTGTATTCTCCATGGCAGTGTCTGCAATGAAGAAAGCACCGAGGCTTGGAAACAGGAGGATAATTTTATTTTTGTGGATGAATTTAGCAAGATAATTTTGAATGAATTATATTTGTTTCAGACAAATGCTCTCGATGTGGTAAAGAAAATAGTTTAAACTAGAGCAGTACCAGAAGTTTCTAAAGAAGTAGCATCCTCTTACACTTCCTTACAAGGAAGAAAATATAATTACTTTTGCTCCATACAAGATCTTTTCTTTCAGAGTGCCTGGTTATTTATCATTAACTGTTAACAGTGCCTGGATTGGAGAAGTTCTGTTACAAGAATGCTACAGAGCAATGTACTTGCTCAGGTTAAGAACATGCCCAAACATTGCAGCATTTATTTCTAAAGCAATTATTCCGTAATGCAAACATGTAAATTTATCATGCCATGATGACAGATGCGGTGGAAAGGAAATGTGACCTTTTATTACCTCTCTGTCCCACAGATGACTTCTCATGGCCCTATGTTTGGTTTCATTACAAGCATCTATGTCGGTATGAAATGATGTATGTAAAGTATTTCTACCAACTCCTGGCACACATATATCAATAGATGTTTGTGGTGATCGTCATTTGCATCAGCATCAGCAATCTGGCTCAAGTCTGTAATGAACTGTGACAGCATGTGGAAACAAGGCCATACACACTTCAGGAAGTATATGGAGGAGGAGGTGCACTATACTGCTCAGTTGCCAGACTGTGTGGCCCAGCATACTGAAAAACCCTGATATTTCTGCTTTTTCATGATTGTCTAAGTGCCCACATAAAGAAAGTGGAGAAAGCTCACACTAGTGACTTAACAGCACACCTGAAAACCCTAGAACAAAAAGAAGCAGACTCACCCAGGACGTGCACAAGACAGGAAAAAATCATCAAATTGCATGCTGAAATCAATAAAATAGAAACAAAAAAAAATACAAAGAATCAATGAGACAAAGAGCTGGTTCTCTGAGAAAATCAATAAGATGGACAAACCCTTATCCAAACTAATCTAAAGGCAGACAGAGAACATCCAAAGTAACAGAATTAGAAATGAAAAAGGGAATATAATAGACACTGAGGAAATTCAGAGAATATTAGGTTATACTACAAAAACCCGTACTCTACAAAACTGGAAAATGTAAAAGAAATAGACACATTTCTGGATAGATACCATATAGCCAAGCTAAATCAGGACCAGATGAGCAATTTAAATAGACCTATAAACTGTAAGGAAATAAAAGCTGTCATCAAAAGCCTCCCAAACAAACAAACAAATAGAGCCCAGGGCCAGATGGTTTTAGTGCAGAATTCTGCCAGAACTCCTGAGAAGAGGTAATACCTATACTCCTCAAAGTGTTCTACATAAAGAAACAGAAGGAACATTGTCAAACTCATTTTATGAGGCTGCAGTTACCCTGATACCAAACCACACAAAGACTCAACCAAGAGAGAGGATTACAGACCAATCTCACTTGATGTGGGATTTTCCTCTGTATGCTGTGATTACCATTGATTAATAAAGAAAACTGCTTCGGACCTATAGAAGGGCAGAACTTATAGACAGTGAAGACTAAACTGAATGCTGGAAGAAAGGAGGAGGAGTGAGAGAGAAGCCATACAACCCCGCCAGAGACAGACATTGTACCTGGTAAGCCAGAGCTACATGGAGAGACACAGATTAATAAAAATGGGTTACATTATTATGTAAGAGTTAGCCAATAAAAAGCTAGAGTTAATAGGCCAATCAGTGATTTAATTAAAACAGTTCTATGTGATTATTTCGGGGCTAAGAGCCTATGGACAAACAAGTGGCCTCTTTACTACATACTCATGAGCATAGATACAAAAATAATAAAATACTGGCAAACCGAATCCAAGAACATATAAAAAAAATCATCCACCATGATTGAGTCAGCTTCATATCAGAGATGTAGGGATGGTTCAACGTATGAAAATCTATCAATGTAATTCGTCATATAAATAAACTGAAAGAAAAGAAACATATGGTCATCTCATTTGATGCTGAAAAAGCATCTGAAAAAAAATCCAACACCCCTTCATGATAAAGGTCTTGGAAAGATCAACGTTACAAGGACATACCTAAACATAATAAAAGCAATATGCAGCAAGCCAACAGCCAACATCAAATTAAATGGAGAGAAACTCAAAGTGATCCCACTAAAACGAGGAACAAGACAAGGCTGTTAACTCTCTTCATACCTCTTCCATGTTATTGAAGTTCTGACTATAGCAGTGGTTCTTTGGATAGTGGTTGGGTTTACAGACTTTGGATAGTGGTTGGGTTTGCAGTTTGCACTTCAATTATCATCACAAACCATATGTTCCTGCTTCATTTTATTGATTTAATTTTTCTATCCTAGATCTTTGGGTTACCCATTCCCCAGTTCCTGGCTCTCCAAGTAGTGTCGGGCATGGGCTCCTTCTCATAGTGTGAGTCTTGATTAGACCAGTTATTGACTTTGTCACTCACATAAACTGTGTGCCACCACTGCCCTAATGCATCTTGCAGGCAGGATAGATTATAGATCAAAGGTTTTGTGGCTGTCTCAATCCCACCAGAGGAGGCCTTGTTTCGTTAAATAGGGTAGCTGTTTCTGGCTCTGTATCTTCAATTACTAGTCCTGCTAGGATAATCCTTGCAGAATCTGAGGGTTTCTATTGCACTAAATTTCCACATCATGCCCCCACAAATACCCATCAATTCAAGTCATCTCTCCCTGTACTCTTTCCTCCATTCCTCTGCCCCCACTTGATCCCTCTTCTTTCCTTCCCACTCATCTGCAGCCCATCCACAAAATCTATTCTATTTCCCCTTTCCAGGGAACCATACATCCCCCTTAGGGCCCTCCTTAATTTTATTTTATTTTATTTTTTTAGCACTTGTGGGTCTGTGAATTGTAGCTTGATTATCCTTTACTTACCATCTAATACCCACTTATAATTGAGTATATACCTTGTTTGTCTTTCTGGGTTTGGGTTGCTTCATTCAGAATGAATTTTCTTTTTCTAGTTCCATCCATTTGCCTGCAATTTTCATAATGTCATTTTTAACTTCTAAATAGTACTCCATTGTGTAAATTTATTACATTTTTTTTTATCTGATGGGGAAGCTTTGCCAACCAATTATCTTTAAGAAGTGGGATCAAGTTAGGGTGTGGCTTTCTGGGACCCAGTGAAAAACAGGTCCGCGGCTCTCTCTGTGTGGTTCCCTTGCAGCACAGCTGAGCTTGGACTTCTCATTCCTGTTTCATGAGCTTTCCCCTTATAATAAATAAAAATATAATTGTTTTATATTTTAGGTAGCCTGGTTATTTTCTGAACTTAGTTACTTTAACACATTATCCATTCCTCCATTGAGGGACATCTAGGTTGTTTCCAGTTTCTGGCTATTATGAATAAAGCAGCTGTGAACATAGTTGAGCAAGTGTCTTTGTGGTAAAGATTTTCACCAACTCCATATCTGATAAAGGGCTAATATCCAAAACATATAAAGAATTCAAGAAACTAAATATAAAGAAAGCAAATAATTAATTAAAAATGGGGTACAAATCTAACAGAATTCTCAATAGAAGACTCTGAGATGGATGATAAACGCTTAAAGAAATGTTTACTACCCTTATCTATCAGGGAAATACAAATCAAAACCACTTTTGAGAGTCCTTCTTATAACTGCCAGAATGTCTAGGATTAATAACAAAGTGACAACACATGCTGGAGAGGATGTGGAGCAAGGGCAACACTCTTCCATTGCTGGTGGGAATGCAAACTTCTACAATCACTATGGAAATCAATATGGCAGTTCCTCAGAAAACAGAGAATCGATCTACCTCAAGATTCGGAAAACCACTCTTGGGCATATATCCGAAGGATACTCCAATCTTCTTTCTCTTTTAAATTTAATTAATTATAATTTTATTTTTTTAATTTTTCAATTATTATAATTTTAAAAATCTAATTTGGGCTGGAGAGATGGCTTAGAGATTAAGAGCATTGTCTGCTCTTCCAAAGGTCCTGAGTTCAATTCCCAGCAACCACATGGTGGCTCACAACCATCTGTAATGAGGGCTGGTGCCCTCTTCTGGCCTGCAGGCATACACACAGACTGAATATTGTATGTATAATAAATAAATAAATAAATACTTTTAAAAAATAAAATAAAATAAAACCAAAAAAATAACATTTGTCTCTTTCTCCATCTAATCCGTCCCATGTATTCCTCTCTACTTTCCTTCAAACGCAAAGCCTCTTTTTTCACTAATGATTATTGCATGCACATATGTACATATATTAGTATTATTATGCTGTGTATGAGATAGAGAGAGATAGATAGTTATAGACAGAAGGTTACACACACACACACACACATATATATATATATATATATATATATATATAGAGAGAGAGAGAGAGAGAGAGAGAGAGAGAGAGAGAGAGGAAAGAGGTCTGTCTTATGATATGCATGGAGTATGAATATGAGTCAAAGAATAACTTCCAGGATTTTTTCCCCTCCACTGTGGATTCTGGGGATTAAACTTAGGTTGTTAGTCATGCATGAATATCTCTTTTAGTCCCCTTGAGTTGTCCTGCCAGATCTACTTTCTGTTTTTTCATTCATATCTCTGCTCGCCACTGTTTCTTCACATTCTACTTCTTTTAAACAAAGATAATTTTACATCCAGTGACTCAAAATTTAATTGAATAATTCAAGTCATAGTGAAAACTTCCCTTTTTTTCTTTGACTTGTAATTCCAAATTCCTTTTGGCGGACACATAATTTCTCCAGAATGGGTCATAAATTTAAGTAACTCATAACACGTATGTCTAAAGATCTGGTTGATGCAGTAAACAAGCTCTAGAAGTTATCCTAATGGAAGGTAGATAAGAGAGAAAAGCCTTTTTTCAGTGGGTGAATATTGTGGATGGAACACTGAGAGCAGTTTTTGACATGAATTCACTTACTAGCTTGGGAAAATAGGTCAAAGGCTGCTGTGTGTACTTTCCTTTCTTCTGTGTATCCTGTAACAAAAGCGGTATGTCTTAAGACAGATTGGGAGAAATTAAATGTATTGATGATTACTAATTATTCCTTAAGGGCTCAAAGGTGATCTTTCTCATACTCTTATTACAGATCATCTGTACCATGTTAGGTGAACCCTGGAGTTACCCCAGACTCTTTAATCTTCTGGTCCTAGGACTTTACAACATAAAACTTTTTATCTGTGCTCCTTTATCCAGTGACATTTGCTTTGGCTATTATACCCATAAGTTAAACTATGTCAGAGGCTTTCTTCTTTTAAAATAGGAGTGCCTCGCCTTCACTTGCTCATTGTCATGTGAATAAAAAGATCTTCAAAGGCTGCAGTGGTGAGGAAGGAGAGCATCTCTGTGCTGACTCCTGGCTGATGAATTTAATCAAAATGTTCTTTCCCATAGCTTCCAAGCGTCTGAAATACCTTTCAAACAATTTATTTTAGAGTCTGTGTTTCATCTAAATCCCTCTGCATATCAAATATTAAGTTCAGAGATATTCACACCCTCCCCAGGGTGCTTTCCATTCCTCTCCCCATATTCAAATTTCACCAAAATAGTTTCTTTTTTTCTTTTTAATTACTTAGTATTATTTTCCATTGGGATCTTTTTCTTAGAAGTAAGGAAAAGAGGAAATCGATAGCTATGAGGATTGGTTTGCTGCTTTCAGGGCACAGGGTTTTGTAGTAGGTGGTCTTTTCTCAGGGAAAGAGTACACTAATGAGAAATATATTTTTTCCCTATTAAACCACCTGTATTTGGCTTTCCTACATGACTTCATGAGGAATAAAAGGACTTATTATGTAGTAATATATCATATGGTTTAATGTGTTTCTTGTTGAGAATTTAATCTCCATATTCATATTGTAATGGCATTTGTGTATGTGTGTGTGTGGGAGCTTGGGAGGTAATAAGAAATGGATGATATAAGGGGGACAAAGTTGCATGAGCTCATGAGGATGCAGCACTTATGATGGAAGTGGTAGCTTTATAAGAAAAGGAGCTCCTGGGTTACTTGACTTTGCCATGTTCTTTGCTGTGATGTAGGTGACAAGTGGGCTCTCATCAGAACAGAAATGGGGACAATGCTGATGCTATCCCCTTGGACTTCTCAGCCTACTGAACCTATTCATTACAAATTATCTAGTCTACAAATGCAGCTATAGCATTTAAGAATAGACTAAGGTATAAGGTTTATAGACTTCAGCATTAGAATGGAGAGAAAAGAACATTTTAAAGTTACTTTGTTGTTTGGGAGGAGTGCATTAATATTTTGACTGGACAATTTTTTTTTTACTAAGCAAAGGGGGAAACCTTTTAGGTGATGGTTTTAGATGTTTTGGTATCTAGGTGCTTAGCTGCATTAGTTCTGGATCACACTGAGACAGAATGTTACAGTGTGGGGGGCAAAACTTCTCACTTTATGGTAACCAAGAATCAGAAAGAGAAGCTGAGGATGAGGAATATTCTTCAGGGAATACAGCAGTGACCTACTTCTCCAAATAGGCCCACATTCTAGTTTCCACTGCTTCCTAATAATGCCATCCAATTACAAAGCTATCAATGGAGAAATCCAAAGATCTCTTCAAGTGAGAATTTTTTATTTTAACCTTATGGAGCTTTTATTTGTTTGATAAAAGATCCAATACCATTTCTGTTGTTCTGGTCTTGTATAAACAGCAATTTCTAGGACAGACTTTCACAGCAGACTTCCTGATATTCTAGATCTGAAAATCTTTAGTCTCTCCTCTTCTGCAATGTTCTTTGAGCCATAAACAAGTTGTGGAATTGATGTAACTGTTGGGGATAGGTTTCTCATGACCTATTGCTGTCTGTGTTATGTGCAGTTGTGGTTTTCTGTGATGATCTTTCCAATGTAGAGCTGTCAACCTTGAAACCATATAAAGAAAACAACAAAGATAGACTCAGTAGATTCATCTCTCTCTCTCATCTATCTATATTTGTATATATATATATATATATATATATCAAATATAACAAAAGAAAAAAGAGGCTATCAACTTGAGAATGGGTGGTGTCATGGCACAGGATGAAGGAGGGTACCTGGGGGAGGCTAGAAGGAGGAAATGAAGGGGGAAGTGATGCAATTCTATTTCAATTAAAAACGTTAAAAAATAAAGGAGAATTCCAATTCTCCAGCATGGTCCTTTAGACTTGAATCTTGCCTAACTCTCCAAGTACCCCATCTTTGGCTTCTAAATTCTAATCATATTAGTGTCTTTGAGTGTTTCCCATTTGTTCTCCTTTTGGGGTGCTCCAGTTTCTCCCCACTACTGGAATGCCCCCGAGTCTCTTCAATGCCTTCTCATATTTTACCTTTGCACTCCAGTGTTAATTCCATGGTTCTCCTTTATTGCCCCCCCAAATGAGCTCAAACCCTCTAGCACTGGTATCCTGAATGCAGCTTCCACTTGTTAGCACAGATGTGCATTAGGAAGCTCTGAGCCTATTTGGGTATCTTCATTGTAACTCAAGAGCTAGGCACATGTTGACATCTGTAAGTCAAGAAATAAAAATAGGATAAATGATAGACACTAAACATTGTCCCATTTGTGTGTAAAACATATGCACATATCATCTCGCTAGGAGCAACAGCTCATTTAAGCTGAAGACTTCTTGAGATCTTCAGTTGCTCAGCTCATGTCCTAATATATTTTGTTAGAATATAAAAACTATGACCAACGAATAGGGTTGTATTGTTTTTAAAGCACTTTGCTATTTTATCCCACTTGATCCTTTCAAGGACTTTGCCAAATAAAGAGGTTGATGCTACTGTCTTTGTTTACTGTAACTCTGTGAAGTTAAGAGATTTGTGGAAGGTCAGACAAAAATGAGGCAGGAAAGAGAAAAGAACCCTCATCACATGAATCCTATTGAGTAGAGATGATCACAGTAGTGCTAACAGCTTGAAGTATTTCATGTGTTACGCTTAGCTGAAGAAGGACACTTAAAAGAAATCCCACATTAGTCTAGAATTGAATATAATAGAGGGTTATTCATTTAGGGGGAGACTCACAGATCACAATGCTCTGCTTGAACAGGGAACAGCAACCAAATGCTGCAGCCAGAAGAGCAGACACATGCTTTACATCAGCATATATAATATATGAGGCTCCACCCAAGTGGGCGAGTAACTTAAAGGCTACTGGCTGCAGGAATTCCTACAGCACTTAGCATTTATATATGTAATATATTTTGTATATATACACAATTTATATGCATGATAAAATCCTGTGAATTGTGATTGATTGCTATCTTTTCTCAATGGAGAAACCTGAGCCTTGGAGAAGTTATATAACATATTGTAAATTGAAGACCAAAGACAGAACTGGGAATTTTTCCATCAGTTCTTTGTTCCTGAGGGCAATGTGTTTGACTTTGTATCAATTTATAAGTATTTCTATCTTCTGAATTCCCACTTCGGTCATGTAAACAGTAAATCATCAATGAAAACAGTATATATAAGATACATAACATACATATGTATATGCCATTTATTCTTCCATTACAGTTTCATTTAAATTTTTCACCACTGTCTTCCGGTGTTTCTTTCGTCACAGAATGCAATAACTGGCTTGCAATAGTGACAAAACTAAGCTTGAACTCTGATGAAGTGTAAGTCTGACATCTACAGCCATGTATTCCCTTGTTAAGATTGTGATAAAATGCTCAGTCTGCCTCTTTTCAGTCCTTAGTGAGCTAACATCCCCACAACACTTATTAATTGTTCTCGGTTGAAGGCATCTGCATTGCTTAGGTCAGCTCCACTGGCCAAGAGGAAAATGGCTGGAACTGATTCAGGAGACTTGTCTGTCACCAGACAGCCGGACAAATATCATACATGTTCTCTCAATTGTGGAAACTATACTGGAATTTATATATGTGTGTCCACACATGCACATAACATGCTCACACACACTCAAACACACATGCACACACACACACACCAGACACATACACATCCATGCACACACACTTACAAAGGCACACATGCATACATGCACACATACGTACATACACACACACCACATGTATATGCAGGAAATGAAAGTAGAAAAAGGAACTATGAGAGAGAAGCAAGAGGTCTAAGGGTGAGGGTTGGGTGGGGACAAGAAAGGACAATGGATTATTTGTGATATGAGTAGAAGAAGGGCCTAACATAGTGAAAAAGACCAGCAAGAGGGGAGGCAGGGATTGAGAGGTGGTTGGGGTGGTGATTAAGAACAAAGTGCAATGAGATATATGTATGAAAATATCTCAATGAAGTCAATCCTTTAGATGTTAACTTTAAAATTTAATAATAAAAAAGAAGAGGCCCAGTTTGGCTATTTAGCTGTGTGATATCTGCAGTTCACTTAACAGCTCTGGAAACCAAGTCTGTAAAGTGAGATAATAGCTTTGCCTTTAATGAAGCATCTTGGTTTTATAAGGTGGTTGTTAAGTTGTGCTTTTATTTTTGGGAAAAAGAAAAAGAAAAATACCAAATAAATAATTCTCACTAACACTTTCTCAAAGAGCCCACTAAAGAAGCAGACCTTCCTATCTAACTAACCAGCTGGTGCCATTGGGTACAGTAAGTTTCCAGATGGGCAGTGCATCGAGGACCTGGGAAAGGTCAACATGGTGGGGGGCAGGCTTTGGGTTGGAGCTGCCACATGGCCTGACAAGGGAGGGTCTCAATGGGGGGTGACCACCAGGAGTGGTGGTGGGCGAAGAGGGGGTTTGGCAGCATCCGAAGTTTTTGATGCTCTCTTCTCAGAGTCTGTTAGGATTGAAAATGGATTTTCATTTTTTTTTTAAGTTTCAACTCAGATTTGTTGACAGTGCTTCCTGGAAGATTTTATGGATTTCATGCCAGGGCTCCCAGAGACAAGCTATATGAATTACAAATATCTTTTGTGCGAGGAGGGTGATGGGGCTTCAGCTGTCATGCATTTGCCATCCTTACCCTAGACCTAGGTATAGTGATGAGAACGATGCTCAAAGTAAGGTGGGTTTCTTAGGGCTTCTGTTACCTTCTGGTATTTCCTAATGTAAAGCACCAGAATTTATGGTTTCTGTCATGTAGTTAACAGAGCATACCTCTTCCCTTACCCTCCCCCCGCACCAGCTTGTGAGGTAAAGCAAGGCTGAGAATGAGATTTTCTATGCTTGTTTTTCAGGGTCTTATTGACTTTGACACTGAGAATTGCTAGGAGATTCTGGATACACCTTTAGAACTAGCAGTGGACCCTATACACCTGACTTTTTCATTACCTAGGTTACCTAGGGGACATTCCCGCCTGGTTTCAGGCTGTTTTTAGGACAGTTCTGTCTTTAGGACAGAGACTATCCTGTTAGTAAACCCTCAAGAACCGTAACAGAAATTTGGTTTTACTCACTTACTACAACATAGAGATGAGTGTTGTGCGATAATCTTTTGTGCACTGCAAATATGTATTACTTCCATTGGTTAATAAAGAGCTTACTGGCCAATGACCAAGCAGGATTTTCAGTACAGAGAGAATGCTGGGAAGAAGAGGGGTGGGGTTAAGGGAGTCATGACCAGATGTGGAAGAAGCAACATGGGAAGTTCATAGATGAGGTAAACAAACCTCAGAGCAGCACGGAGATCAATAGAAATGGATTAATTTAAGTTGTAAGAGCTGGCTGGGGAAAAGCCTAAGCTACAGGTCAAGCATTTATAATCAATATTGTTTCTCTGTGGTTATTTAGGAAATGGCTGGCGGGAGTGAAAAGTCTACCTACAGATGAGCGAGTCAATCAACCTGATGATAGCTGATGTTTTTCTGGATGTTTCTGCTCATCATCTGTCATTGTGACTCTCTTTTTTTTTCCCTATAGGTAGAGGTTTGTTTCTTGTATTTCCAGAGACAACATTTCTATGTAATCAAACATTTTTTAACCTTTAACAATTCTGTTGATGCATGTTTATTACATTTCTTCATGGAATTGTTTCATACAGTTTTGAAAATCATCTCTAGCTATTGCCCCAAGTTCTCAGGCAAGGAAACTGAGGCTTAGAAGAGTTATTGATGGTGAGTCAGTGACTTGCCAGGGCTTATTCTCGGGGGTTCTTAGATGCATTCCTAATCTCTCTTCCTAACTTCTAAAGCACAGTGGTCAAGGGATTGGCTATGCTGAGAGGGTAGCATCTGCTACTCAACTCTGTGGAACAGAGAGGACTCCTGAGCTTATGTCTCAGTTCCGTTTGTAGAGATTGTTGCTCCTTGACTTGTTTTTATGGCACGGCTCCTTAGAGAATGTCCATGGCTGGAGATTTAATCATGCCGTCAATTTAATAGGTTGTTCTCATTTCTAATCACTTAGCAAACACCTGCAGCATTCCTATTTAGGAACCAAGTCTTGTACTGGGCACTGAGAGTAGAGCAGTGACCAAAGGATGGTGTTCCTGCTTTCATTATGCTAGTTTATGGTCTAGAAGGCAGGGGTCAGTGGAGAAATATATAAAATGGCAGAGAGAGGAAAATGTTCTCTGGGATAAACAAAGCAGGATGTGTGGATGGAAGACTGACACTGTGATCACTTAGATGATGTGCATGAGGGAGGTCTCTCATAAGAGGTGACATTTGACCCTAAACTTGAATAATATGGTCAATGAATCATGGGTATCCAGAGTGAAAATGTTGGCACAAACAGGTAGCACAATCAGTATATAGTTGCCCGTGGCTTCACAGTGCTCTATTGTGCCATCATAATGTTCCATGACAGTGCTTTACTGTACCATTGCTATGCCCCACTTTGATATCACAATGCCTCATTGTGCCATCACAATGCTGTATGTGACATAGCATGGAGTAGGTGTCACAGTGGAGCACTGTGATGTCACAAGACAGTATTGCGTTATCACAGTGCTCCACTGTGACATCACAATATTCCACAATACATATGAGACATGCTCAAGGATAGCAAGAAGGCCATAATGGTTGAATGAGGTTAGTAAGGGGGAGAGAAGAAAGAAATGATAGAGTGATTTTTGTGAGAATTTGATATAACCATACAACCACAGGTGCTTCCTTGCTATATCACACTACTCTATTTTGAGATCACAATGTTTCACTGTGACATGATCAAATTTATTGTGCTAACACAATGCTACCCTGTGATACCATAGATCAATTGTAATATAAGAGTATTTCATACTGACTGCATAAGGCGTTACAGTATTCCACTGTGATATCACGACACTCTATTATGAGCCTACAATGTTCTACTGTGATATCACAACACTTTATTATGAGTCTACAATGTTCTACTGTGATATCACAATACTCCATTATGAGTCGACAGCGTTCTGCTATGACAGGACAGTATTCCATTGTGTAATCTGGTGACATCACAATGTTCCATGATGACACAGCACTCCTCCAGTATGCTGATATTTGTTGTATTGTGTTGTCATAATGATGCATGTTCAACATTCCAGTGTTCCATTGTGAAAGCATAATACTCCATTATGAGATGACAGTATTCCAGTTTGGCATGCCAGTGTTACAAGGAAACATTGCAATATTCTATTATAAACCACAATGCTATACTGTGCTTTTATAAGGCTCCACTATGACATCATAGTGATGTTTTGTTACATCGCAGCTCAATTCCAACATTGCAGTGTTTCACTATGTTATCACAGTGTTCCAATGTGATGTCACACATCTCCACAATACATATGAGACATGCTCAAGGAGAGCAGGAAGGCCATTCTGGTTGACTGAGGTTAATAAAGTAGGAAGAAGGAAGAAATGATGTAGTTTCTGGGAGAATTTGGTATAACCATACAACCACAGGCACTCCCTTGCTATATCACTCTACTCTATTATGAGATCACAATGTTTCACTGTGACATGATCAAATTTATTGTGCTAACACAATGCTACCCTGTGATACCACAGATCAATTGTAATAAGATGCTTTAGAGCTTGCTTAAGATTCTGTATCAAATACAATGGGTACCCATAAGCGGGATTTGAATTCAGATGTTTTTGCAAGATTCTGTCTAAGGACATGAATGATACAACTGAGGGGCTGGGAGTAATGGAAGCTAGCACTCCAATGAGGTGGTTAACATAGAAAATTGGGTGACATGAAAACTATGTGACAGTAGACTTGGGTAATAAGAAGTAGCTGGCCTCAAAGTGTATTTTTAAGATAGATGAGACAGGATGTGTCTATAAGCCAGATGTGTGGTACTATCAGGGTCGACTCATTCTCACTTAGGTGCTTGTCACTGAGGAAATGGCTCTGGGAACTGATTCAAGATGTAAACTTGAGAAGCCAGCATTCTCGCTTTCACCCTGTCTTCACGTTGGGCCAAGGGATCATTTTGCTGTTGGGGGTATTCCCTCCAGGTGGGGACAGATCTGATGCCAGGTCTTCTGTCACTCTTCACCTCCAGGGTATGAGATCGTGCAGCTCTTAGGAGATACCTCACAAATTCACCGCCTTATGAGAGTTTTAACGAACAAGAGAAGCTGTTACTCCCATGAAAGAGTAAACAACGTGCTATACTAGAGGCAAAGAATGCTCCAAGGGAACAAAAATATGGTAATAGGATCTAAATTGGGTCAGTAGACCGAAAACCATAGTTTTCAAGGAAGTAACAGAAGGAATGAACTTTAAATAAGACTCTCCCAGTTTCGTGTCCATGTCTGTTCATGGCGGTTTCTTATTTCTTGCCCCTGGCCTTTCTTCTTCTCTAGTTATCAGATCCTTTATTTATTGTTCCATAATGAGTAATCCCTCTTGTGCCTAGTAGAAGCAGGGGTGGAAAAAGTACACATTTATCTCTGTGACTCAGACTGTATGCCAAATTAGGCTTGAAGCTCACGTCTGTTCTTTTATTTCTGTGGCCATTAATCACCAGATCTCAAAGTGAACCTTCATTGCCTACTGACCCATTAAAGTCAGAACAGTCAGGAACATTATAATCTGCTTCTTTTAAAAGTAGTTTAACCCATGAATCTTGAGCCTTCAGAGAGTTTTGTTAGCTTTGCTTTATGAAATGCTCTGTAGATTTCTTTGTTAAGGTAGTGCATTTTTGGGGAAGCTCTGTTAGTGATTCCTTTGGTCTACACGGGATCTATTTATATCATACATCAAATACTTCAGGTCCAACCCAACAACATTTTGTAGTATAGTAGAAATCATTTTCATAACAAAAGGACGGGGGCCAAGACACTGTCAAAACTCAGACAATTTTCACACTTGGTCCTTGCAGTTATACTTATGTTATTATGCTTTATGTCCAACATGGTTATGTTACTACAGGTTTCATTAACTCATATGCTATGAGGGACTTTCCATTTTGAAAGGAAGCAGTTGGTGTGTACCCACTTTGAAACAGTTGTCAGTAAATTTTGTTGAGTCGTGTATTTGCATGTCCCCTTCTAGATTAAGTTCTTTTAGGTCTGAGACTGCAACTTAATTATTTCATGATTTTCTCCTAGTGTCAAACATTATGAAGGTAGAAAATGCTTTGACTGGATTCCTGCTGAAGTTGACTAACAACCCCCTACCTTAGTCCCTTTCACGAGGCATCAAAAACATTCATGAAATGTTGCTGGGAATCTTGAAAAGTATAAGCATTTACTACTGTGTTTGACTATACAGCCAGCATTCAACAAATGGGACTTTTTATTATAGTCTGAGAGCTGATCAGTTACTCCATTATTGAATGGACTCCATATTGAATGAAGTATTTGGAGACTAGAGTCTGCTCCAGCAACTGGGTTTCTACATTGGTCCCAGGGCACAAGGTAATATGAACTGTCCTCATCCTACAGCTGCTTGTTTATTAAGCAGAGGGAGTAAGGCTGTCATTGGAGGGGATTAAGGTTAGATTTTGTAGAGGCACTTCTCAAAGTTTGAAAAACTCTTTCTGATAAGCAGTGTAATAAATATCAAGGCCTGAATGGTATCAATCTTTAAGCTTTTTTTTCCCCCTGAGAACCTGTGTCAGATCAGTGCAAGACATGGAGTGGAGAAGATTGATACCCTATCACAGACTATTCCCACTTCATTTACTGAAACTACTTATATGTGTTTTGTTTGCAGCACTGTATGTAATGACAAGAGTGTGAATTGCCCTGAGCATGATGGCCTGAACACTGCTCCTCCAGTGTGGAGGTCTGCACACTCTTTATGGTAGATCTTTAGTAATTACATGGGATGATTATTACATGTAATATTCATGTTTGCCTCTTCAAGCATAATTTAGTTTGAGTTAGTGTCTGCTTCTCACAATAAGGTCAGAAATGAAGATTCCCAGGCCATTTCTCATATCAGCTTTCTATGATGGCATAGCAGGTTACTTAGCTATGTCAAAGATGACTACTGGTTCTAAGAGTGTCTACTTCCTACTTAGTCTATTATAACCTCAGCCTGAAAATGCTATTGTCTCCATTTTCTACAGCAAAGAAAAGAGGCTCAGATAACTTTTGCAAAGTAAGATGACAAATACGATTTAAACAGAATTCTTCGAGGTTAAACTATACCACTTACCTCATTGGAGACCTATCATTTGTTAAAATGTTGGTTTGTAGCAATATTGAGAATAATTTTAGTTTATTACTAAACTACTAAATCTATTTGACTCCTTTGAACATTATTTAGACAACAATTAAATGCTATTATTAATTAAGGAAATAGAATAATTTAAAATATTTAAAAATAAAATATTTAGATAAAATTAGTGTCATTTGGGGTATTATGAACATAAGCAATATGAAAATTTTAGAATAGCATTTTACTGGGATTATTGATAAAATTAGTGATTTGTCATTTGTATCACAAAACACTGAAATATTCTAGTTGACAGAAGTACATGTGAAGATACTTTTTAAAGTTCTTTTTTTCTTTTGGTGAAAATAGATTTTTTTCAAACAATATAGTCTGATTATAGTTTCTCTTTCCTCTATTTCTCCCAGTTCCTCCACACCTGATATTCCATCCAGATAGACATGCTTTCTGTCTCTGTTAGAAAACAAACAAGTATCTCAAGAATAGTAATGAAATAAGATAAATAAAGCAAACAAACATATCAGACTATGAAAAAAAGAACCAAACAAGAAAAATAGCCAAAGACAAAGCACAATAAATGCATATAGAAGCAGGCTCACATTTGTACACTCAGAAATCATTGAATTCTCTTCTGTAAGCCATCAGACACACACACACACACACACACACACACACACACACAGTGCTTCAAAATATTCACTGTGGACAGTCAAGTATTTATTTACATCTTCATTAGTTTTTTACCTTGGGAATTATTTTCAGATACATTTAACAGTATTAAAAGAAAATACGTCTCATTTGTAAGATAAGTACTTCCACTACAAAGTTTTCAAATACAAGTGCCAAACTGACTAAATTAAAGAGCTGTTGTCCAGAAGGTTTGTATCCAAGGTCACATACTTGTTGGTCAGTGTTTAGAACTGGGATCTTTGTATTGAGCTTTTCCATCCATTATGCATGCCAAGTCTAATTAAAAAAGGAAACAGTTTTGTCCGTGAACTCTCACCCACCTTCTACTGTTTTGCATGGCATTATTGAGACATATTAACCTAGAGACATTTAAGTGACATTTAATTGGATCCAGTATGGAAAGCTCTAACATGTACTATAATAGGAGCTGCACTTCACTGTTCTAAAGAAAGAAGGAAAGGAAGTAAGGAAGGAAGGAAAGAAGAAAGGAAGGAAGGAAGGAAGGAAGGAAGGAAGGAAGGAAGGAAAAGAAACATTACAATAAATGACTCCTAATAACATTCTGTTGAGTTCATAGATCAGTGCCTTGTTTAGCTATAACCAGAACAGCGTCCTCTATATAGATGAGAACAAATACAGACATCCCCAGTCAGACACGCGCAGAGAGTGAGAGATCTTTGAACACTCAGTTGTAAATGGATGACCTATGTCCACTGAATCCCTTCCCTCAATGTTGAGGGAACACTGTGAAGATGAGGAGGACAGACTGTTAGAGCTGGAGGGGACGGAGGACACCAAGGAGAGAAGGCCTTCTGAATGCATCAGGACTGTTGCTCATGTGAACTCACAGAGCCTGAGGCAGCAGGCACAGGGCCTGCATGGGTCTGGTCCTGATGGGGTCCCAGCCCTGAGAGGGGAAGGGGACACAAGCTCCCACTTCTGATGCAGAAGCTTTCTCCAGCTGATAACCACTCACAAACAAAAAATTATTTCCCTCCATCAGAATATCACCCAGGACTACAAACGACTCTTAAGGGCAGACTCCGTGCCCAGCAGCAGATGGCTAAGAGAAAACAGACTCAGTGGCATCTTTGGAGGTTCTTTGTCTCAGAATTTTGTCATGGAATACTTTTATTTTAAATTCTACGGGTCCCTTGTGTATATATTATGACTTCTGGATTTGTGTTCTTATTCGATTCCTATATATATATGAACATGTATGTCTCTGAGTCTGTATATCTTTCTTGTGCTTTTCCTTTAGCTTTTTTTCTTCTTTGGTTTTCATACTTTGTTTTGTTTGTCTTTATTTTATGTGCTCTTATTTTACCTTATTATTATTCTTTAAATATCAGTTTTGTTTTCTAACAGACAGAAAGATTGTGGGTTCATATTGGAGGGGATCTTGGAGGAGTTAGGGGAGGAGAAATTATAACCAGAATATATTATATGCAAAAGAAACATTTTCAATAAAATGAAAATAGTGGAAGAAAATGAATAGGCCAGAATTGAAAAAAAAATCTGTTTCCTGAGTTGTATTTCCCCATCGAGAATACTATTATTGGTGTAATTATTCTTTTGCTGAGTAATCTGCAATTTTCTTGTCTGAATCCATTTGAGTTTATACTTTCAATGTCTTTGACAGCTTCTTTTGCTATTATTTTTGTACATGTAGTATTTTGTTCATGTTATTTGTGCAATTTGATGTTTAACGTGGGTTGTGAATGGTGGCACTTTCTCAGGCACCCTCTCTGAATAGTGCTCCCCACCCCATCCCTTTCCTGTGCTGACGTGTGCTGGTAGTTTTCTGTCTCTGCCATCGTGTCACTTCTCATACATTCCTCCTGCTCCCTTTCTCCATGCTGCACCTTAAGTTAGTTCCAGAACTCCATCTGCATTAGTTGATCCTATAGGCCCATAGTATCTGACAGACTTTTCCATGAAGCAGGAAATTAGAAAGATGTTTTGATGATATTGGTAGTTTTCAGTCACTTTTTTTTGTGTCCTGCAGAATGTCTGGAAGACTCTTTCATGAAGCAGGAGCCCTGAATGACTGTCCCACCTTGTTTTGGTAAGTCTAGCAGTCATTTTCCTGTGTGTCCTGCATGTCCAGTTTATACAGTATACAGTCAAGCAGTCCAGGCAAGAGTAGTTTCTTGTCCAAGTGGCTAGCCTTGTCACATTGAAGGCAAATTCTATAATGAGTTTCTTCAATGTCCATTAACATCTCTAAAGTAATTGCTCCTGCTAGAAATAGCATGTCTCATTGTCAAGAAAAGTCTAAGTTCTTAAAACCCTTTAAATGCTATATTTTATAGGTCTTTGAAGTGTTGAAGATTATCTATCTAATGTAAATATATCTCTGTGTATCTAGAAAGCCTAAGTAATATGACTACAAAGCTTGACTATCATAAATGACTACCTATTGATTTTTAATTTTTAATTATACATTACATTTTAAACTAGCTTTATAAACATAATACAGTAAGCAGGGGCAGAAAAACATATACACAGTGTAACAATATCGACCTTAAATTTGTATCAATAGACCAAGATCCATACCAGTACAAAGCATTCATTTCTATATCATATTCCCCTCCCTTTTTTTAAGAAAGAGATTTGCTGTTACCATTACCTACTTTAAACAAACATTTATAAACAATGATTTGAGGAATTTGGGTGTTGTTTTCTCCAAACTGCTTCCTGTTGTTTGTGGGACAAAGTATTTTTAGGGTTCATGGAGACCTTTCAGGGGTCTTATTAAATCAAACCACATTAGCCTGGAAGGAATCTACAGGTTCCCATCTTCTGTTGAAACAAAAGGAGACCCTCTTTTCCAAACCTTCAAACGGTTGCGGATGCGCTGAGTGAGACACAGTAACACAAGGAAAAGAAAGAAGTCATTGCACATTGCCACAGAATGCTCACAGAGCCATTAAAGTGACAATAATGCAATCTTTTTTATTAATGAGTATGGAACAGAATTTTTTTAACGTTTACTTTTAACCTATTCAATTTCTATGATAGCCTATAGCACAGTTCTTATTTCTACAAGTGAAAACAGACAGGTAGACAGATGAGCGCACACACAAATGCACACAAGCACACACGGCATAAAAGTAAGAAGAGACTCCTCGAGAAGAAGGAAGAGAAGAAAGAGGGAAATGCATGGTGAATGGGATCAAAATGCATCATGTACATATATGCAAAAAGAATGAATTAAAAACTATACTGAAAAAAACAGACATGAAATTAAAAATACTGGCACAACATCAAGAAACTAGTAGTTGGCAGCATTGGGATTGAAATCCATCTCTGGCTCACCCTCCAAAAAAATCAAGCAGTTTTCCCCCTGAAAACTGAAAGATTTAAAGAAAAGGTGAAGGAAATCATAGGCGAAGGGGAGGCCGAGACAGCCGCACATACTCATTTCCTGCACAGACCTTTCTTGTACTTCTCTTAAATTTAGTTTTTTCGTCCCACTGGAGAGTGATTCTAGACTCTAGTGCTGTCCTAATAAGGACACAGGGGATTTGACTGTGGGTGTTTGTGATATGTTTTTCACAGGATATTGTATCCTGATAGATGGCTTATTGTCCATGTGCCTGAGCCCTGACTCCTTGTCTGTTACAGGAGACTTGCTCCTGTTAGGAGAATGGCTGGCAAGCTGGGTCTTGCCTGACCTCAGTCTAGTTTATTTCTGCCAAGAGGACCCCTTTATTGGGGAGCCCTGGATGTGAGGAAAGTTAAGTCCAGGTGCATTGGTCAGAGGCAGTAACACAACAAAAAAAGCATACAAAATATCAGAATCAGATTTCTGCTCTTATTTTCCTGAAAGAAAAGAGGCACTGATGGGAGCAAATGGAAGTCTAGAGTTAGCACAGTGCTCAGCCAATGGGAAGTCTAGAGTTAGCAGATTGCTCAGCCAATGGGAAGTCTAGTGTTAGCAGAGTGCTCAGCCAATGGGAAGTTTAGAG
>NC_022015.1:63985105-63988273 GCF_000317375.1 Microtus ochrogaster | reverse complement strand
GAGTTAGCAGAGTGCTCAGCCAATGGGAAGTCTAGAGTTAGCAGAGTGCTCAGCCAATGGGAAGTCTAGAGTTAGCAGAGTGCTCAGCCAATGGGTTAGGGAGTTAGATTTTGGTAAGATTGTGATCTGAAGTTCTTTTTGGTGAGTCCAGGACATTATCTGAGTAGGGTTCTCAAGGCAGCTGGGTGGGTTAAGAGCAAACAGGAATTGATTTCCATAGATCCAGCCCCGACTCTCTGGAAATTGTGAACAATTTAGTATTCCAAAGATTAGGAAAGCCCAGAAGAAGGTTATATAAGGGAAGAATCTGAAAAGCAGATTGGAACGGCTCAGAAAAGAAAATGAAGTCAAACTGAGAATGAAAGGAAAAACAAACAAACAAATGAAATAAGTAGCAAAATCAATAAAATGTCAGAGCAGACAGCTTTGGAAAATCTCGCTAAAGTAATCAAACTAAAAGTAATGAGTATATAATATCTCATAGAAAAAAGGAGCCCAGTATATGCACATTTGACCAGGAAAAGGTATTGAGGGAAATGAAGAAAGGGTGAGAAAGAAAATAAACAAGTAGGAAGTTTAAAAAGCAATAGAAAAATTTTGCATTGTAAATGTATAAAAAAAACCGGACTGTTGTAAACAACGGTCATAAGGGCAATTCATGTTTAGACAACATGGTGTGGATATGAAATCCTGTATGATTCAGCTAAAACTTGGCTGACTCTGTACGTCCAATAGACTGAGTCAGAACAAAATAGATGGAATGAAATATCCCAGGAATCCCTAAGCAAACAGTGATTGTATTTGTTATATTATTATTTTAGAAGAATGTTGCTTTTGGGTAATTCTGTATAAATGTGGTATTGAGGTCAGCATCATTGGCCCTTCATTTGCCAGCTTGCCTGTGTGTCTCTCTGTAGGTCTGTGTGCCTACCTCCATGTGGTCCATTTGTGCTGGTGTGCCTAGGTGCCTGCTGGCAGATGCCCGTCTCATGACTGTTGTCTAGTGGTCTTCACACTGAGTGACTAAGTACGTCTTTTCTGCTTATGTATGGCTCTCCCAATCTTTTCAATATTCCCTCCTCCCATGACCTTTCTCTCTTTTTTTTTTTAGCATCAGAAAATGAACCTTACAGACTCTCATAAGATTTATCCAGGGAGATTTAACCTAAAACACAGTCACTAAATAAAAAACAGAGGTATAAATACTAAGAAAATGTATAAACAATAAAATGAAATAAAAATAAGCAATAAGCTGAAGTTGAGACTTATATTGCTTTTACTTGGTATGATGTGATTTCTCTTTGTTCGGAGTATATTTCTTCTCCGGAGGTGGTGAGCTGCGTTATTCAAACAAATTAAGTTTGTCTGTCCTTTACATGGGAAAGATTTCTCTGGAGTCTCATTAGCTGCCAGAATTCCCAGTCGGAGTTCCCCCAACTTACAGCAACATTGCAACTTTGTTCAAGGTGTTTTGTGAATTTGCCCCCCACCTCCCGGTTCAGGAACTTCCATGATTAAGGCTCTGAGCCCGTCGAAGGCCTCTTGGAGTGTGTTGATCTCCTTTCCTGCCTATCAGGATGCTGTAGTAAATTCTGCCAAGCACTTGCTGTAATCCTGGATAGCTCATCCAGGAAGTGGGGGGATGAGTGGGTGCTGAGAAACTTTCGTCTGTACCTTCCAGTCTCCTGTCCTGTTCTTTCACCGCTGCTTCAAGTCTGCTTGGCTCCCAGGCTTCAGAGTGCCTGTTAGGACTGTACAACATCACTTCACACACTTCTGCCATCTTATTCACTTTGTCCAGGCCATGATATGTTGTGGTATGTGTGTGTGTGTGTGGGGGGGGGGAGGTTGTAGAGTTGGCATTGCAAATCTCTCAGATTAAGACACTGAGCCACAATTCTGTTTCAAGCCTGCTGTGGCCCTGCATAATCTTCACATGTGCTTGGGTTTCTGCAGCCTAGACCAACTCTCCATGGCTCTTGAGGTGTCCAGTGCTTATGACGAGCTATGGCGGAGTCTAGCCTGCCAGGAACATTATGATGTGGCTAGGGAAGCATTCTAGCTTCTTTACAGAAGACATTCCACCCAGGTTTGTTTCTGTTTTCTTCAACACTTTCTCTTAATAGAGTCCATTTTTAAGTCTTATCTTTTTTCCATTTGATATCATAGAAATGCGATGCATTATTTTAAAATAATACAGATGAATAATGAAGGAACAATTCTGCCATCTGAAAGATAGCTAAAAGCTAGAAATAGAAGAAAAGCCTTAGTAATTCCTGGAAAATTATTTAACCTTGATAATAATCAAAGGTAGAAAAGGGAGACAATAAGCAGGATTTGTCTTCCAACAGAGGAAAGCACTAAAATTGGTAAAGCTCTATGGAAGAGTTATTTTTTACTTTTGGTAAAATGGCTCATGTGTTAAAACTTCCCAAAGTTTTGGAAATAGATAAGCAGCAGCCTTTTAAATACAATTGCAGAATGACTTAGCAATCCATCTCTGAGGATTTCTTCCAAGAAAACAATTGGGCAGTAAATGTTCAGTATAAACAAGGACATACCTTAAAACCTTTATTTTGGTCATTTAATTGCAAAAAATAGAACCTAAGATATTTATGATCTCATAAAAATAAAACCGCGTGGAAGGTTTAGTATAATATTAACCTTGTAAAGGTTTGGTTGTTTGTATCTAGGTAGCAGGATTTTATTAGTTTTTAAAGCTCCATATGTGTTTTATGTACTATGAGTTATTTTCATAAGCAGCATAAATTTATCATATAGAATATGACATTCTCTACATGATATATTTATGCTTCTTAGTGACACATCAATGCTCCTTGCTCTGTTGTCTCAAGTGCCAATCAAAATGCTTAGGACAAACCCCTGACATTCAACTGCAGTGTTATGGTAATTGTTTGGGGGAATGTATAGATTGTACTTATTCTTCCTTGTATGTGTTTTTCTATTCTTCTTATGCTTTCGAAACCATTGTGGGGTTTTTTTTGTATTAAAAAATAGGTCAAGCAGGGCGGTGGTGGCACACGCCTTTAATCCCAGCACTCGGGAAACAGAGGCAGGCGGATCTCTGTGAGTTAGAGACCAACCTGGTCTACAGAGCTAGTTCCAGGACAGGCTCCAAAACCACAGAGAAACCCTGTCTCGAAAAAC
>NC_022015.1:63981940-63985005 GCF_000317375.1 Microtus ochrogaster | reverse complement strand
GAAGGACCCTCCTGACTCTATAACCGTCAGGCACCAAAGCTACAGAGAAACCCTGTCTCGAAAAAACCCAAAAAAAAAAAAAAAAAAAAAAAAAAAAAAAAAAAGGTCAAAAAGTAGAGGTAGAAAACAAAGAAACGTTTGTCCTATGAATTGAATTGGATTTGCTGTTCCTCTGGCTAGTTCATTGGTCTGCAGCTTCCTGTGTGACTAGAAGGCTCTTCCTTCTCTCTCATAGCGAAGCCTGAGCTGCCTCACTGTGGCTTTCCCTCCATCACCTTGATGTTCAAGTGATTAAATGAGCAACCGACATGAACTTCTTGGAACAGAATAAGGTTTGAATGAGCTCTGCATTTTTCAACCGCTATTTTCTCCTGAAGTTTTAATGCTGCACATTTATCTTACAGTTTTGTAAAAGTGATATATGCTTATTATTTTAAAAGCTGTAAAAACAGAGAAAAATGAGGGAAGTGGAAGTTATATTAAATTATAAAACAGGAGTATCTCCATTGTTTACAACTGGTGAGCATCACTCAAGATGTCTCTCTGTGGATGTATTCTGAGACAAAGTGTGATGATCAGAACAAGAGCAGGTGGGATAAGAGGCTTGACTTTTTACTCAGGAATTGTAGTATCATTTTTTTTTCCTTAATTTAAACCAAAGGAAAAAGTAAAACACTAATACTTTCCAGCTTCTAATTAACATTTCACCAGCAAAATATTCCACAGATCCCAAAAGTTAAAAAGAAAAAGATTAAGTAAAAATTTAAGAGTTTAAATCTATCTTCTCTCTGTCTCTCTGCCACTTTCTCTCTGTCTCTGTCTCTCTGTCTCTGTCTCTCTCTCTCTCTCTGTGGTTTATCAAGACAAGGTTTCTCTATGTAACAGCCTTGGATGTCTTGGAATTTACTTTGTAGACCAGGCTGGCCTCGAACTTGCAAAGATCCTCTTGCCTCTGCTTTCCAAATGCTGAGATTAAAGGCTTGTGCCACCATGTATTTTTTTTAAATTTGAATTTTTGGTAGAAAAAAAAACCCTAGCCTGTTCTTAAAGTTCTGAGTTGAACTGGAACTGACAGACTGTTTGACTTTGAGAATAAGAAGTGGTGCCCCTGAGAGACATGCTCATTGGCATATATCATCATTGCTGTGTTCCAATATTTCTGCTTCTGTGATCCACAGGGTCAGCAGTTAGTCACTAATGGGGTCTTTACCATGTGGGACAATTATCAAGACTGATGGTAAGATATCAGAGATGGTTTACACTAATCTAATAAACCAAAAACCAACCAAACAAACAAAAAAACCTAAGCAATAAGAAACCTACCCTCTTCTCTTACTCCATTTCAAGGGCGTCAAGATTTGCTAGTGATCCAAACAAGTTTTGGTATCTCCCAGCTTAGCTCTGTGATACTCCATACAGATCTAGATTTACAATTAATTTATACCCAGGCCTAAAGTCTAACATCTGGTAGGCCACTGGAGAAATAACACCGGCGACATGAATTAAGTCTTTCCAAGTGGGAGAACTGAAGAAATTAGTAATTTCTAATCTTAAAGCTTCTCCAGCCATTCCACTGTCAATGTGTCTAATCCCCCGAGTCCTTCTGAGTCAGAGCTTCTGTTGTATGTTGAGTTTTTACTGACTTTTCTTAGCAGGATGGATGAGAGTCTGCACTCCAGTAATGAAAACACTGGTATCCAGTTGTTTCCTTCTGTCCCTCACCAAAGCCCTCTCGACTCTCGCTTTGATGTTGTACCTGTTCTGGGAGATGGGATTCCTCCTCATTGGTTGAACTAGAGCATAATGCCTAGCCTTTGCTGATTTTGGGCAATTCTGAGGGTTCCCTTCAGTCTGGAGGTTGCTAAAATTCTGAATGAGTTTCAGTTAAAGTAACACTGAAGGCCAGCTTCACCTTTAACCCTGTCATGTCTTTCTCAGTTATCACAAACCTATCTCCCTCAAATTTCTTCTGGATAAAAAGCAGGATGGCCTTCACAAGGAGAGCTAAAAAGATAGAAAACATGCTGTTTATAGTAAGTTTTTTTTTTTGTGAAGTGCCTTTTATTTCGTTTAAGGATCGTCTTTTATTTCTTCTGTTTGGTGTGTTTCAAATGTCAACTTATAAAAGAAAACAGTTTGTGCCCACAACAGATGGGAATTATAATTTATTGTTTCTATTCTGCATTTCTTTCCAGGTCAACCATAGATAAGCAGTGTACCATGAATTCACAATTAAGTACCCGCATGTCTTGGTCGTGGTTGAATTACAGGAAGCAATGGAAAGCAATTTTGAATTCTGTGTTCTCTCAGTAGGGGTCACAAGTCTTCCCCCCTTTAGTGACTGGCTAATCCCTTGTCCAAGATTTCATTTTCAGCATGTCATTTAGATGCTTTTTCTGTAAAGGTCATTATCCTGTCATCTGGATGACATGGTGGTACCATGTGATGGGGCAGAAACCGGGGGAGTGCCGTGGGCCTCTGTTTCACATGGTCATATTCCAGCTAAGTTAGTTGTTTAGGTGGCCTTCTGCCTCTCTCCTAGCAAAGCCTTCAGTCTTATGTTTTATGAGTTGTTTTCCATCGTGGCAACTCTGCAAACATTTCTAAAACATATTTTACATTGTAGTTTAAAAAAAGCATGTGACATGTTTCTGAGTACATACAATAAAGGAACACTATATAGCCTTTAGAAGTTCTATTTTGTGTGCAAGTTGGTGAATGCATTTCTTTCTATCCTATGAAGCTGTTGAATCTGTTCTCCACTGGCCTGTTGTCTTCCCTGCTCTCCCATGTTTTTCCTACCCCACACCATCTTGTGTCATCTTTCTGGACCTAGTTCTCTCCCTTTTGGCGGGTTATATCTCCTACCACCATTTCAATCTGTTCTGTCCTGCTTCTTCTACAATTTTCTCTTTGAGTTTCAAGACTTTTTCTTCTTCCAACAAACCCATTTTTTTTCATTTTTCAGAACATTGCTTTTACTAACAACTTAAACATTTTAGAACTTTAAAAAATGCTCTCAATATTTTTTCTCTTTCTTTTCACCCAATAAGAAATTTAAAATT
>NC_022015.1:63970217-63981840 GCF_000317375.1 Microtus ochrogaster | reverse complement strand
ATTTTAGAACTTTAAAAAATGCTCTCAATATTTTTTCTCTTTCTTTTCACCCAATAAGAAATTTAAAATTCGCCCACTGGACTATGAATATTATACGAAGTACAGAAAATGGTTTTTTTATGAAAGCATTTTGGATAATGCAAACATTTCAAGTATGCATGAGGTTTCATTGCTGCCCCTGTTCTGACTGTTTCTTGATCAGAGAGTGGCTTCAAATTGTGCAGTCACTCCCCATGATGTGTATGTCACTCTTTGCCCTAAATTGCCAAAGCCACTGCATCAGCCTTTTCTCTGCTACACCCAGGCATGTCTTCTCAAAATTTCCATTCTGTGTGGTGCCTAATTCTGTTATTTGTTGATATATGCGAGGTTACATCTATTTCCTATCACCTTGATCTTTTGTTAAACAGGTCCAGTCAGGGATGCATGAATACAGATTAAAGGATTTCTTTATGATATTTTCCCTGCAGTAGTTCATAATGGAGATTTACAGAACTTATAGGCCTTGGTGAATATATTCAGAACCACTATTCTCCTTAACAGTGCATAGGGGGTTTCAAAATCCTTCAACAAAGATGCAAATGAGGCTTTGTATGTAGCTGTAGGAAGCTACCCTTCAACCAAGCTGTTTTCTAGTTCTAATTAAACCCTAATTAGAAACCATAATTTTGCTGAGCTATGAAAAGCTTACTACAGTTGTTTAAAACCCATGGGTGCTGAGATAATAACAAAGCCATCCCACTTGGGTGTTAAAAAGACATCTATAGAAAGATTTCCTGCATGTTGTGGTAGTCTTAAGCCATGTTTCATAAAACTACCTATAAGCTATTAAGGCTGTCCCTCTTGCTACAGTTTAAACGCCTTCATGAAAACTCAAGTAAAATTGAATCCTTGTTGCTAGAGATTAAGGGACAGAAACAGGTGGGGGCCTTTAAGAAGCCATTGGGTTAATCAATTAATTGTACTAATGAGTTACTGGGGAATGGTTTTGTTGAAAGCGTGAGCTCTCTTGGGGTAGCTTGCTCTATCTACCAATGTGCTGTCTATGCTATTAGTACATAACAGTCTCCCCCACTAAGAAGAGTGCCGCTTAATATTTTCACTTAATCTTGAATTTCTCTGTTTACAGTTACTATTTTAAAATATAACCTTGATTGTCTCATACCCACGCTTCCTCCCATGACTTAAAATGCCTGTTTGATGTGGGAGTGTCATATATCAATCTGTTGATTTCATTGGTTAAGCAATAAAGAAACCTCTTGGCCCTGATAGGTTAAAACATAGGTGGGAGGAGTAAAGAGAACAGAATGCTGGGAGGAAGAGGAAGTGAGCTCGGAGATTCCATGCTCCCCTCTCTGAGGCACACGCGATGAATCTCCGACCCAGGATGGACATAGGCTAGAATCTCCCTGGTAAGCCACCTCATGGGCTACACAGATTATTAGAAATGGGCTAGTCCAGGTGCGAGAGTTAGCTGAGAAGAGGCTAGATATAATGGGCCAAGCAGTGTTTAAAAGAATATAATTTGTGTGTTGTTATTTCAGGACATAAGCTAGCCAGGCGGCCGGGGTGCTGAGGACGCAGCCCTGCCACTCATATTACTACACCTGTTGACCATTAATTGCCATCAAAAATTATCACTTATTGCAAGCGACCTTACCAAACTGTCCAGAGCGTTCATTCTTCTTGCATACACCATCACTCTTACATTTGGGCTACAAATACTTCCCATGTGACACAGCTCGTGATCCTGTTTATCTGCTGACTTTCTACATAATTCTGCTTTCTAGTTACACTGTTTTTCCTGGTTTTCCCAAACTGCAGTCACCAGTCATCTTTAGGACAGTGTCATGGTCCAGGTTTGAGATGGCACTGTATAGTAGCATGTCAGTTTGCCTTCTATTTCCTTGTTCTGTCTTGTTTTACATATTATAGAATTATTTACCTCACTAAATGCTCATTCTTACATTCTGCAGAGATGAAAAATAAAAGCTAGTAGGAGCAACTGTGTACTTGTGGTCATCAATGAAGAGAGGATAACTGTGCAAAAAGAATTCTTTTTCTTACAGTTACCAGGCAGTTGTAGTTGAATTATCTTGTATATACCCGTAATCCAAATACAAGCAGAAATGTGCCTTACTGTACTGAAGTTTTTTTTTCCTTTTCTCAGAAAAGGAAAACTTGCGTTATAAGAAGTGAAGGCTTCAGGCTCCAAAACCACAGAGAAACCCTGTCTCGAAAAAACCAAAAAAAAAAAAAAAAAAAAAAGAAGTGAAGGCTTTTCAAAGAAGGTGTTAGAAAGGACCTAGAATGTGATCTGGGCATTACTTGGAAGTTTGTCTATGGGTCTAAGTTTAGTCTTACAGTTAGATTGAGTGTTATCAAAATTCAGAGAGACTTGTGATTGGGTGCATCATTGTTTCTTACAGGAAGGATAGACGCCACTGGAGAAAGAGTTGTAACAGCATTAGTCACCTAGTTTATCTAGGGGATGGGTGTGGCTAGTGTTTTATAAGATGTACAGTGTTTCTAGTTTGTGCGCAAGCAAAATTACAAAATGCTTTTTTCTATTTACCATGTACTCTGAGTGCATTTGTCTGACACTAGTATTCTGTGAAATTGTCTTTAAGAAGTGTAACATGAGGAGCTGCAAGGAATGGAGCAGCTTCAAGGGAAGAGACAGAAATCTTAAATAAATAAATAAATGAATAAAAAAATAAATAAAAAAGCCTCTGATGCCTGATTGCAAGTGTCAGCCCAGTTTCTACCATCCAGGGTCTGTTTCTTTTCTTTTGTTTTTCCTTTCCTTTCGTTCCTATAAGATGAAAGAGTAAGATAGCACATGAAAAGTCTTTCTGTGGTTTGTGTCCACCTTTGACTCCTCTACATAGAGATCACATAGACACAAGGTGACTTTGCTGGAATCAGGGCAGCTGTCCTCCCTTCTGTTTTCCTGTGGACATTCTAATACCCTAAGCCAAGTATTTCTTGGTCACTATCACAAAAAGGTCTCTGCAGATGACTCAAAGCCTCCAGGAAGAGGAGCTGCTGCTCGTGAGGAGTTTTGGTGCTAAAATTTCTCTTTCTTGCTTGTGTATCTTAAACCGTCAAACATTATATAAATTTTAAGATGCAAGAGTCTAAAGAAAAATATAACAAATATCAACAAACCTACTATTCAACTTAAAATATTGACAATTAAATTGCCCACCCACAATAATCCCCCATCAGGTTGCCTCTGCTACTCAGAGGAAATATTTGAATTTGATATTTCTTTCTCATACATATATTTATAGTTTATACATATGTATGTGTATCAGAAAGCAGTGTGCCTTGCTTCTTTGAATTATTTTAAATTTCATATGAAGAGCTTCATATATATTCTTCAATTTCCATCTTTTGTTCAGTGTGTCTGTGAAGTTCACTGATGCCAATGCATATAGCTCTTTTTTTCTTCATTTTCTTCTCCTATACCAATTCCTGTTTTGCAAATATATCCTAGTTTATTTTTCTCCACTGAACATTAGGATTGTTAGTAGTTTATTTTGTTGTTACAAAATGTTGCTATGAATATTTTTCTGCATATTTTTCATTGTACAGGTGGATGAAATTGTCCAGGATTTCCATGTAGGAGTGAAAATTCTGAGTCACACAGTATGTGAGCCTGCAACTTTAAACTAATCATGTCAGTTCCCTCTCCCACCTGCAGTATGGGATAGTTTCCAGTCTCTAAATTCTTTCAGTGCTTGTTATGACTGGATTTAATTTTTTTCTGATGTGACAGGTGAAATGGTGTCATTTTCCATTTTCATTATATTTTCCTGTTTGTTATGTTTCTTCATTTGTATTTTCTATTGGCTGTGAAGATATGAAACTTTTCAGAAACATTTGCCATTTAACTGATGTGGGCTGTTCATATAATTTGTTTGTTTTTCTACTTTCTTGATGCCCTGTTATTGTTTGAGAACACTGTTTATACATGTTGCACCCATATTATTATGGTTGCTTGATGGCTTCAAATGTCTTCTTGTAATTTGTGGGTTATATCTCTATTCTTTATGATATTGTTGATGAAGGGAAATTCTAGTAGAACCATATTGTTCTGCTTTTGGGTGCTAAGGAACAACTCCATAACAGAGTGGCTCAAAACAATAACATAGTTCTATCTGCTCCCAAATATTCTAGAAGATAGGAGTTTGGAGGAAACCATATTGGCTGTTTCTAGCTCAGAGTTTCTCATGGAACTGCAATGGTATGGTTGGGAATGGAACAGAGAGATTCCTCTCTCCATTTACACTAAGGACTTCTATCTGTAATATCTTTGTAGGGGCTTGATCAGTTTCATCACGTCATGACTGTGAAGGCAGCTAGCCTGCTTGTCTGGCATGCAAACCTCTGGCATATTACAGACAGTGAGGAAGAGACTGTACTGACTTGGATGACCTAGCTTTGGAATTTCAGAGTGTCAATTTGAAAGTCTTACAAGCTGGCCCATTTTTAAAGATAGGGGTCATAGATCTTATCTCTTAATGGAAAGGATGTTGAGGTCATGGTACAAGAACTGTGTGTAGAGAACATTGTGTCATCCTTGAAAATTAAAATGTGTAACATAGATTTATCAATATTTCATACAAATAGATTTTTGATTCAAAAGTACCAGTATAACTCAATTGCAAAGACTTCTCCCGATACATCTTTATATATTTTTGCTTGCTTTACTCGTCTCCATTGTCAGTCTGTCTAGAATTGATTTCTGTGTTTAGGTGAAGTGATCTAATTTAACTTTAGTGATTCTACCACGTTATTGGATATCTCTAGGTGATATGAAGTGCTAGATATTGTGAATAAAATTTTCATATGAACATTTTGATTTTGGAGTTTCCTTTCCTGTTACCCTGACTTTTCTTTTTATTGATAGTGATAGCTTTTTAAAAAGCTTCCCCACAGTGTTATCCTTATTCTGTCTTGTAGAATCATTTCAATAGCCTATTTAAACCTTTGAAAAATTTCTTTAGAACTCAATTCAAATTTTTGGATTGTATAGAAATATCTTTATGATGCTCAGTCAGTCCTGTTCTACATTAATAGCTATTTCTCATGTATTTCTTAAATATCTCAAAAAGTGTGTATTTCTTCTCAAAGAAATATTTATCATTGGTTTGTCAAAAGCACTTATTTCTTCTAGTAGACATAGAAATATTTATGAATATTGGTATCATAGTCAAGTCTTCCTAAAATCAGACATGGCTTGTAATAAGCCTGAGGTGATTATATTTTCTAGAAGGTTCTAGTAATGTAAAGATTTACTTATTTACTTATTTATTATTTATGGTTTTTCAAGACAGGGTTTCTCTGTAGCTTTGGATCCTGTCCTGGAACTAGCTCTTGTAGACCAGGATGGCCTCCAACTCACAGAGATCTGCCTGCCTCTGCCTCCCCGAGTGCTGGGATTAAAGGTGTGCATTACCACCATCCAGTAATTTATTCATTCTTTATTTGTATTCCTTATATATTTATTTTGTTTTACTTTAAACACACTCATTTTTTCTTTTTAAAAATTAAAAAAAAATATTTTGATACTTACAAAGTGTATTTACATTATTGCTACTCCTCCCACTCCACTCCAACTTCTCCTGTATCCTCCTCACTCCCTTTCAAATTTAGGACCTCTTATTCTTTGAGAGAGTGTGTGTGTGTATGTGTGCATGTGTTTCTGTTCTATCTCACTGGCACGAATATCTGATACCACCTTGCTAAGGCAAAACAATGAGGCAGTATCTTTGTCTTGTTTCTTGCCGCTGAGGCTGCATTTGCTAGGAACTGAATTATCATTATTGGCAAAAGTAGACTGAAGGACTCAGAAGTATCATCCTTCATAAAAGCTCTGAGAGTGTAACTATGAGAACTAAAGCTCTTGGAACTCTGGAAACTAACAGAAGGGTTGCAGCAAGCAGAGAATAGTTAGTGAGAAAAACTTGTGTCTCTTGTTATAGTCAGATAGCTTTGTAGAATTCCAGTTGTTCTTGCTTTCATTCTTCACTTCTAGACTACCAGAGCATTGTAAAGAATGCAATCTTCATTGTGCATATAACTGGTACTAGAGAAGGAAGAATAAGTAAGGGATGTCTCAACAAGATACTGTTGGCCTTTTAAGAAATGTATTCATTCCATATTATTGGCATGACCCTTTGGTTTTCTCTCTATTCTTTTTTTATTAGCAACAAAGATAGCATTACTTCATCTTTGCCATTATGCTTTTTAGATTTTACGTATTTGACTCTTGTAATCTGAAATTCAGTTATTAGATAAATTGATATATAAAATCTTCTCTAGTTCCTGAATTCTATTACATTATTTTTAATTCTGTAACATAATTCTATTTTCAACCACACAAGATATTAGGTTTAGGTGGTATTAATTGTGCTCATTCACTCATTTATTCTTTACATTTATTTTCATGCTTTCCTTTTAATTGAATTAATTTAAAAATTCTTGACAGTTTTTTATTTATCTACAATATATTGCTATGTCTGTGAGCTACTTGTATGTTTGGTGCCTGTGGAGGTTAGAAGAGAGTGCCAGATCCCCTGGAGCTACAGATGATTGTGAGTTGCTATGTGAGTGCTGGAAGTCAAACCTGAGTCCTCTAGAAGAACTGCTGGTGCTCTTATCTTCTGAACCATCTTTCTATCCCCCATTACCTATTTAAATTCTATTATACTGATTCCCTTCTTCACAACTAATTCAATTTCTATTTTTAGCTACAGCTAGACTTTTCTGTCTTATATCCAAATACATGTGATAAGGAAATGAAAGAATATAGTAAGGGTAGAAGGGTCTAAATGGGAATGAGTCAGGAGAATATTGGGAATGTAGGAGTGGGAAGAGTGTCAGTCAAATCTAACAGTATATGAAATAGCCCAACAGAAACCTGTACTTTATAGGAGAGCTAAAAAGTATTTTATAATTAAATTTTAAATTAAAATTAAATTTTTATACACAAGTACTATATTTACATCATTTAAGTCCTCCCCCTCTCTTTTCCTCCTCCTTCCATGTCCTACCCCAATCACTACCAAATTCATGACTTTTTCTTTATATCTTTATACGTACACGTATGTACACACATAAATATGCATGCATAGAACGTACATACATATATGTACAATGATGCATAAATACACATACAAATGTGTATATAAACATAACCTGCTGAATCCATTCGATGGTAATCATATTTGTGTGTGTGTTTGAAATAGCAGCCTGAATAGAGCTCCCCGGCATGAGTGGAAAGAATTGCTCCCTGAAGTCAGCTGTCATTTTATACTTGCAAACATTTGATTTCCTTCTGCGATATTTTCCTTCTCTTCTCTAAACAACTGTTTGTTTTGGAGCAATTCTGTTCTGTGTAAGTTGAATGATTTCTGTTTGGGGATTCCAAAAACACATAATTGAAGCATGCTTTGTTCCACATAGAATTCTTGATTGGTAAGCATTTTGTTTCTAAAATATATACATGCTATCTTATTATTTTGACTCTTGTAGTTTCTGTTGAGCATTCAGCTGTTAGCCTCACAGTTGTCCTTATGAGGTTAATATGGCTCCTAAACTCTATAGATTTTATGCTCTTACTTCATGTCTTTGGTTTTCAGCAAGTTTGTTAAGATATTCCTAACTGTTATAGTTACTCAAATTTATATTATGAAGGGTTATCAGAAGGTCCCTTATCTGTGGGTTGGTATATTTTATTATTTAAGAAATGTGTGGGTGTTATCATTTAAATGTAGTTTAATGTATATTCCTCCCACTCTTGGGATAAGGTACACATAATTAATTTACATATTTATAAGTTCATAGGTTTATCTGTGCATATATGTCTATCTTTCACTCTTCATGCCTGATTCTGTTTTGGTTATTTTTATTTTATTATTTCAGTTTGAATATTTTCTTTTAAAAATATGCATTTTTTATCTTTAATTTTTCCTGCGTGTGTGTGTGATATGTTTGCTTGTGTGTGTGTGTGTGTGTGTGTGTGTGTGTTGATGTCTGTTCATGTGTGTGGCTATGGGCATCATATTCATATGAGGCATATGTATGGAGGTCAGAGGGCAGCCTCAAGAATCAGTCCATAATTCACCTCACACCTTGTTTGAGACAGGGTCTCTCTTTTCCTCTGAGTATGCAAGGGCAGCTGGCCACAACTTCCAAGGATCCTTCTACCATCATGTCATATCTGGTTGCAGGAATTCTGGGATTGGAGATGTGTGCCACTTCTGGCTTGGGTTCTGGGCATTAAAACTCAGGTCCTATTGCCTTGGGCAAGCATTTTACTCAACGAGTTATTTTCCTAGTCCTTAGTGTTAATGTATCCTCTCAACTGGTTTTATGGTTCATTAAAGCAATTTCTGCTTTGTATGAACTGCCATAAACATATCATCTTACTTTCACTGCAGTAACTGTCACTCCATTCCATTCTATAAATTTCAACAATTTACCATTTTTTTTTATATTTTGTTTTGTTTCTCTACTTTTCTACCTTTATGAAATCTATTAATCTATTTGAAATTCTTACCTGAGGATATCTGAAGCACTGGGATTTGAAGCTAGGGTGTAAAGCATCCCACGCTCTGCCTTGAGACCCACATCCAGTCTTGGTCTTAATCCTCCAGCTAATTTTTCAGATGGAGAAAAGGCTCATGGGTAATATCCAGAAACTGCAAAAAGCTAGAAATGGATTCTTCCCTAGAGAAGCCAGGGGTGAAGGCCTTAGCTTTGCTTTAGATCCATATCACTCTCTACTTGTTTTTCAAGTCTTCTACTGCTATTGTAACCTTCTAGTCTCTCCCTCTACCACCAGAGACAGATGCTGGATGGAACTTTACCCAGTACGCCACAGCCACATGGCAAGACACAGAATAATGGAAATGGATTTAATATATAAGAGTTAGCCAGAAATATGCTTAAGCTATTGGCCAAACAGTATTGCAAATAATGTAGTTTCTGTGTGGTTATTTTGGTTCTGGGCAGTGGGGAATGAACAAGCGGCTCCTATTACAAAGCACTTTCTTTATTCATTAACCAATAAATGTAACACATATACAGAAAGACTTCCCAGACTACCTGCTTCTACTTCCTGAATGCTGAGACTAAAGGTATGAGCCATCATGCCCAGCCACATCCAATTTATATTTGCAACTGATGGCCTAGAAAGATTTTAATTGACTACTATACATCACGAAGGTTTAGGAAGTGTTTTTTCCTTATTTTCCTGCCACTATAAAAACCAAGTATTTAGAAATTTTCTTTCTTTTTTTTTAAGTATCAGTAGTTGTTTCTGAACATGGCAAATTCCATATTTACCTCTCTGGTATTTTTATGTACTGTTATCAAACAGAGGCAGAATCTCAGGAAAATTGCTTAGAACTATTTCCTTTAAAAATCTGTATATGCAAATTACAATAGTGTCTACCTCATAGAATTGTAAATAGTCAATAAATATTATAATGATCCTAAAGATGATTATTATGGAGATTATGATAACCTGGTTTCTCAATCTTGCTGAATTAATTAGTTGTCTCTGCTTCCTTACCAAATACGTAATGTATAAGTATGTCACTCTATTAAGGGGTGGTAGATGACACTGGTGAAGGAATTGCATTTTGTATGGAGGGGCTTTGCAATTTGTCTGATTTCTTTGGGGAAAGAAAAACTTAATTGGAGCTTTTGTTTTACATATGTTCATGATATTTTATATTATTTGTGGCTATTGTGAAGACTGTTTCCCTGATTTTTTTCTCTGCAAGTCTATTATTTGTATGTGGGAAGGCTACTGGCTTTTATGAGTTAAATCTTTTGTCCAGCCACTTAGCTGAAGGTGTTTATCAGTTAGCTGTAGGAATTCCCTAGTAGAATTTTTGGGATCACTCATTTATACTATCATATCCTCTTCAAATAGCATTACTTTGACTTCTTTGTTTCCAAATTGTATTCCATTGATCTACTTTAGCTGTTTTATTGTTTTAGCTAGAACTTCAAGTACTATGTTGACTAGATATGAAGAGAATGGACAGTCTTGTTTTTTTTTATTATTTTAGTGGAACTGCTTTGAGTTTCTCTCCATTTAATTTGATGCTGGCTATCAGTTTGCTGTATATTACCTTTATTTTGTTTAGCTATGTCCCTTGTATCCCTGATCTCTCTAAGACTTTTATCATGATGGGATATTGGATTTTTTCAAAGTTCTTTTTTGCATTGAATGAGATGATATTGTATTTTTTCATCTTTCAGTTTGTTTATATTGACAAATTTTCACATGTTGAACCATCCCTGCATCTCTGGAATGAAGCCTGCTTCGTCATCATCAATAATCTCTTTGATGTGCTCATGTATTTGGTTTCCATGTACTATATTGAGTCTTTTTGTGTCAATGTTCATGAAGGATACTGGTCTGTAATTCTTTCTTCATTGAGTCTTTGTGTTGTTTGAGTATCAGGGTGATTTAGCCTCATAAAATGAACTGAACAATGTTCCTTCTCTTTCTATTTTGTGGAATAATTTGAGGAGTGTTGATATTAGTTTTTCTTTGAAAGTCCGGTAGAACCTGCACTAAAACCATCTGACTTTTGGTTATTTTGGGTTGGGGCACACTTAATGACTGAATCTCTTTCCTTAAGGGTTCTGGGTCTATTTAAAATGTTTATCTTCCTTTTTGTGTTACTTGACTCTTTTCTATTTCAGCTTTTAATATTCTTTGTTTTTTGTGTTTAGTGTTTTGATCACTATATGGCAAAGGGACTTCTTTTCTGGTCCAATCTATTTGATATTCTGTATGCTTTTTGGATTTTTATAGACGTGTCCTTTCTAAGGTTAGAAAAATTTCTTCTATGATTTTGTTAAATCTGGACCTCTGAGCTGGGCAACTTATTCTACTATTTTTCTTAGGTTTGATCTTTTCATTGTGTCACAGATTCCCTTGATGTTTCGTATTTAACATTTTCTTTGGCCTATATCTACTTTTTCTATTGTGTCTTTAACAACTGAGATCCTCTCTTCCATCTCTTGTATATTGTTGGTGTTGATTGCACCTATAGTTTCTGTTCACTTATCTACATTTTTCCATTTCCAGAATTCCCTCAGTTTGTGTGTTCTTTATTGATTCTACATCCATTTTCAGTTCTTAAATAGTTTGGGTCATTTTTGTCAACTATTTTGTCTGTTTCTTGACTTTCTTGACATTCTTAAAGGGATTTATTGATTTACTCCAATTTTTAGCTGTCTTTTCTTCTGTCTCTTTTAATAAGATAATTAAGACTTAGAATAGTTTTTGTGATTTTTTGTGTGTATGTGTGAGAGAGAGAGACAACAAGAGAGACAGAGATAGAGAGAGGATGAGAGGGAGGGAGAGAAAGAGAGAGGGAGGGGG
Organism: Microtus ochrogaster; assembly: GCF_000317375.1. Lineage (NCBI taxonomy): Eukaryota > Metazoa > Chordata > Mammalia > Rodentia > Cricetidae > Microtus > Microtus ochrogaster. Next base: position 63,970,418 of record NC_022015.1, on the reverse strand, counting down.
AAGACACACACAGAGAGACACTTTAACTTTAATTAGGAGATGTTTTAGCTTCTGCAGCTGAAATCCATGGATATATGGACAATGAATGGTTCATCAGCTTTTTTTTTTTTTGTTTTTTTCGAGACAGGGTTTCTCTGTGGTTTTGGAGCCTGTCCTGGAACTAGCTCTTGTAGACCAGGCTCGTCTCGAACTCACAGAGAT
>NC_022015.1:63959920-63970117 GCF_000317375.1 Microtus ochrogaster | reverse complement strand
TTTTGGTAGCATAGTGTGATATGGTGAAAAATTTAGTAGACTGTGAGATGTCTGAAGGATGAAATTATTTCTTACAAACCTAAATTATCTCAGTAATTCAGCTCTTTCACACTTTTTATAGTCACTTTCAAGACTCATACAGCTTTTTTTTTGTTTTGGTTTTCCAAGACAAGGTTTCTCTGTGTAACAGTCCTAGCTGTCCTAGAACTAGCCCTGGTAGACCAGGCTCGTCTCGAACTCACAGAGATCCGCCTGCCTCTGCCTCCCAAGTGCTGGGATTAAAGGCATGCGCCACCACCGCCCGGCTCATCAGCTTTTTCGGATTCTACCCAAACTCCTCTCCCTTCCTCTCCACCTCTGTTTGTCTGTTTCAGCTTTCCCTTTTCTCTTTTTATTTTCTTCCTTTCATATCTAAATTCTATTTTACTGAGAAAAAAGTATCAGAAACTGTAGATGCATGGAACCAATAGGTCTTTACTCCACAACAAAGTCAGTCTCTTAGCAATCATCCACATATCAAGATCAGAGTTGCTCTAATTGTGCCACAGTGCTCCTGCTCCAATCACTGGGAGGGTTCTCTTAGTTGCTTTGTGACTACTGACCACCACCATAGAAAGGTAGGATGAGACCAGTCTCCCCAATGTCTAGGAAGTTGCTCCATTCAACTGGTTGGATATATTTTGAAGCAGAAGGTGAGAAATCATTATCAGCCACAAAATACATGATATGTCATTCTCCATGTTGCACACTCTACATCAGAGCCTTTGCCAAATATATAGAATTTATAAAGGCTTAGATAAGATTCTAAATACAGTTTTCACCAATACTGACTTTATTATTTCTTATGTTTGCTCTAAAAATATGTTTTGGCTGCATAGAAGGGCACTTCCCTCTAACAGGTGTGTTGGAGCATTTGCTGGTAATTACTTCAAATGACATCTTGCTCTCTCCAGTTAGTGGTGTTGAATTTAACCAGGTGCTTTCTATTTCAAAGAATCTCCAATAATTGACTTAAGGCTCATACAATTTAAGGACTAGTGGGCTCTTGCCAACAGCTGACCTATGGCAAGTTACAATCTTCCCAGATTGTCTGAATTTGGTTTTTGCATAATCTGATTCAAATTTTATGCCCTTGTCACATCTCCATTGAGATACTTTTTAATTAGTATTAGTCACAGTAATTACTGGCAATTCACTTTTTCAATTGATTTCTGTTGCTTATGAAGAGCCTCATTAAGTACTACTATAATTTAGTTTCCTAATTCTAGACTTGGTATAAACAGCCTATGCTCATGCAGTACACAGCGAGGAACCTGTTGATTTCTGGTTGGTTGTTATCTCTGAACCACTATTCAGTCACTGATAAATAGTCACAAGTTGTATATTTTAATTTTTTTATTTTACAACATTTAAAACCAGACTATATTTTATGTATACAAATATAATTTATATATCAAATATTGTTAGACAAAAGAATAAGGGGGAATTGAGGCTAGAAAACTCCTTACTCCAGAATATTTGTTTTTCAATTTTTAGAGATTTGGTTATTTTATGTGTTTCAATTTTTATAGATTTAGTTATTTTATTTGCATGTATGTTTGTCTCCCAGTTGTTGCCTGAGAATTCCAGAAGAAGTGTAAGATTTTTCTGGGACTGGACTGACAGATGGTTGTGGGCTTCCATGTTTGTGCTGGGAAACAACCCTAGGTCCCATGGAAGATCATCCAGTGCTCTTAACTGCTGTTCTATCTCTTCAGAACACCACAACAAAGACTAAAAATAAAGTCATGTTTCTAATTGGGTCAGAGTAACAGTTGTATCCAATGACTAGCTAGTCATGCCTAGTTCTAAAAAGAAAGCCAGCTTGCAAGGCCACTGCTCCAAAGGAACATATTTTTTAAATGAAGTAATGACTATTTTTTAAAATAATTTATACAATGTTTTATTTCAATACCAAACAAAATAAGGCACCAAGACACATTTCTTTCTTTTTTAATAAAAATTTTAGCAAGGCGGTGGTGGCTCACACCTTTAATCTCAGCACTTGGGAGGCAGAGGCAGGCGGATCTCTGTCAGTTTGAGGCCAGCCTGGTCTACAATAGCTAGTTTCAGGACAGGCTCCAAAGCTACAGAGAAACCCTGTCTCGAAAAACCAAAAAAAAAAAAAAAAACAAAAAACAAAAATTGCAGATAGTATTTATATGAGCCACTGGAAATATGCTAATTTTTGCTGTTATGCAGTTTAGAATAAGACAAATGGTTCCAGAGTGTATTAGGAGCCCATCCACTCCACTGTCTTCTGTGTTGCTCCTGAAGCCTCTAGGCTCAGCTGCTCATCAATTTATACTGTTGTCACACTATGTCACCTGGGGAGACATAGTTCCCCTAAATAAAAAGGTTAGTGTCATGGTAAATTCTTTGAGATGAAATCACTGTTGGCAAAGCTCTTCTCCTATTCTTCTCATGGTTTCTACTGTATAGCTTACTTAGAACAGTAGTTGCAATGCTAACTATATTGGTATTCTTATTTTTCTAAATAGACTTTTTGGTTATATAGATTTTATGACTGCATGTAGAAGTTGATATAATTCTGTGGTATGGAACTTTAAAGACAGCATACATCTAGGTTGTTAGATAACACTCATTAACAATTTTTAAAGATATATGTATTTTTTGTGTGTATTTGCACATGTTAAGGTACCTTCAGAAGCACCCATGTGAGAGGTGCCTTCAGAAGGCAGAGGACAGTGAAAGACCCCCTGGATCTGGTAGAAGGGCAGTTGTAAGTTGCCTGATGTAGATGTTGGAAACTGAATTTGGGTCCTCTGAGAGCAGTTAAGTATTCTTAACTCTGGGTCATCACCCCAGCAGCCTTTCTTCTCTCTCCTTCTTCTCCTCCCTCCTCTCTTCCTGCACTTCGTTTTTCATTTTTCTTTCAATTCTTTGTATATAAATGGGACACATGAAGATATTAATCCCACTTTGGATAATCATATCTTCATAATTCTTTGGCTATAAAGGTATGTTCATTCATGGAAAACAGGATGAGGGTGTGTACATATTTGGGAGCTAATAGTCTGCTTACCACCCTGAGTAAACTCTTTTCCTAACACTTTTTTGTTTACTTAACATATTAACTACTGTGATTTGAAATTTTGTTTGATGGCACATAATACTTGGATAATATATTTGGAAAGACTTTGAAGTGAAAGATGAATAAGTGAGAAAGTCATTGTTAGTTGTATCTGCAGCGTAAAAAAAGTCTCCAAACTGTTGTGCACCTAGATGCTTACACGTGGTTCCAACAGATTCTCAGTGTGGAGCACCAAACGTCAACCCAGGGAGGCCTTTGTTGTTGGCTTGATATGTATTTTGCCTTCATGATATCAACCTTGGCTTCAAATAGATGTAGAATGAAAATATTGAAGCAAATAAAATTGCAAAAAAATTGCAATTGTAGGCCTGAATGTTTCAACATCACATCTAAACAAGCAAATATGCACTTGGGATCAAAGCCAAGTTTTACATTTCTGGGTCCTGACAAATCTCTCTAACATAGGGCCAACTTCCTGTTTTGTTATTGTTTTTCCCCAAATTGGCATCCCACTGATATATAACCAGGACTTTCAAGTCACAAGAATTTTACAATCTCAGTAAAATTCTCACATTCACTATTGCTTAATGAGTTTTAATTTTGCATGTGAATAATTTGGAATAATTGTTTGAGCCACCAACTCACTTTGTTTCACTTATGAAACCTGTTTGTGCATAACATTCTGAGCAGTCCAACACTTCTCCACCCTTAAAGGACCAGAGTCTACAAGGATTGGATTTGATTATTTGTGCAGAAGGGAAATCTACAGATATCTGTCAGCTGAGTTAGGTTAACAAAGATCAAAAATCAAAAACTTTAAAGTGACTTTTCCACAGCAGGATTCAGAGTTCTTGTCTTCTTGTCCTGCACCCTAGAGAAAAATGAATTACCCAGAGATAACGTGGTCATCAATTCTAGTGAAAGAATGCCTTCAGTAGACAATGGAATGATTTCTACCTGAAAGTGCGTAAACGGGCGCTTTACAAAGAAGGTAGCAGACAGGAGTGGACGAGTGTCCACAGTGCAGTGTTTCAAGGACCTCTCTTCAACCAAATCCAGTACTTCGCTACTTGTATTACAAATGCACACATGGTACATGCAGTTGTGTAGCTTGAGGAGTCTTGAGTAGAGTCAAGAGTCTTTATTTATGTATTTACCCTTGGCTGCTCTCAGCTCACTGGTACCTCTCCTCTCTCCCAGATCCAATCCCTCTCTGTTCCTCTTCAGAGAAGAGCAGGCCTACAAGAGACCACAGCCAAACATGACAAAACAAGGTGTAATAAGACAAAACAAGCCTCTCATGTTGAATCTAGACAAGGCCACCCAACAAAAGACAGAGTTTTAAGAGTAGACAATCAAGTCAGAGATATGGGCACTCCCACTACGAAGAATGCCAAGCTAACAACCACAACATAAACTCAGAGCTTTCAGCAGTGAAACTTTTGATTTTTGTTATTGTTTTTGAAATTGAATTGATAATGGGGTTTATACAGATGCCATTAAAAGCACCCCTGCCGAGGTCTAGTTTGAAGGGATGCAATATGCAGCCTCCCTGTGGAAATGCCCCTCATGCTTTCTATGCTGCGTTAGGGTAGGAGAAGCCTCTATGTCACAGGGAGCTGTACTCAAAACCTAGATTTGCCATTTACTAAAATGGCAAAGTACTTTTTCCTCCAGAGCCCACCCCATTACTACAATAATGTGAGACATGTGGCTAATAGCAGCTCCCTCGTAATTCTGTTGGAGGAATGAAAATAAATGACAACCAAAGGTCTGTCTCTAATCCTTCTTCCTGCTCTGAGAAAATGACTCAGAAGACAGAAACACAGACGGATATTGGTAGACAAATATGTTTTAACTTCAAGATTTTTTTTTTCTGGAAATTTTTCTTGCCTTTGAAGATCAACCTGCAAAGCACCGGACATTTTCTTTTACACTGTTACGCCAACCATAAAACTTTCAAAACTTTCTCCAGTGTCTTGCCAGTCATCATAAATGCTAAGAAAAGCAGTATTGTTGAGACATTGAGTTTGAGATTTTCAAAGAACCAAATTGCCGTGAAAGAGGCAGTGCGCGAGGCAGAGCTGCTGCAGCTGCCTCCAGGTGCATCACTTCCACGCGCCCCACGCTGATTGAAATATTGAGTCTGACTAGTGGATGGCTTTGAATTTTAGGTCTAGATAAAATTACAAAGAAACCATAATTAAGCAGTGGAAACCGAGGGGCCTGGGGAGCTAATCAGAATATAGGAGTCACTGGGATCTAGTGGGGAACTGTTTGTTACTGCTGGCTTTGAGACAGGTGCCGGTCGACTTACGACCTTTTATATAAGCAGGGTGTTTCTTCACAGAGGCAAGCATGGCTGCTGGACTCAGCCTGTCTGCCCAGTGTTCAGCCTCACTGAGGATAGTTGAGCTGTCTGTGCTGCATTTCCTCTGCTTGGAAAATGGGGTTGTTGATAAAATCTGGGCTCTGAATGGATTGGGGAAAACTAAGTGACTCAATGTGTGTGAAGCCCATTAGCTCCTAGGACAGCTTCAAGCTGTCGTTATTATGAAGGTGTACGCCTAGGCCAATGCCAGGGACTTGGCTTCTAGCAACAGCCTTTACAGACTGGCATTTGGAGGCTTATGTAATATGTTTTTCCTTCTGAGTCACAGTTCCTTCATAGGAAAATGTGAGGATCAAGATAGCGTGGAAAATATCTTCCAGTTTCAGGTGTAATCCTGTAATGCATGACATGCTTTTATATTTTTTTCAAACAGAGAATTATCTGGGAAAAATGTAAATTTTCTGTTATCAAGTATAGTCCTGCTAGAAATAAGTTTATCCCCCTATCTTATTTGTTTCTTCTTGTTCTTATGTACAAATATGTGTGTGTGCATTCATGTATCTGTGTATGTATGTATATGTGTGTATATTTATTCGTGTATGTGTGTGCATTTGTATGTATCTGTGTATGTGTGAAGTTTGTCCCTCACTCATTTTCTTCTTATTTTGGTGTCAGGGTATCTCACTGACCTGAAGCTTATTTGTTTAGCTAGGATGGCTGGGCTACAAGGCCTTGGGATCTGCCTGTCTCCCATGTCAAGGATTCCAAATTCATGCCAGCTTTTATATTTTATAATTTTATACTTTATAACAAACATTCAGTTTTTATGACTTGGAATTGACATAGCTGGTCATGCACAGACAGAATAATGTTAATTATTAAGTTTATCAATTTTTAATTTTTATTTATTATTTATTTATTTATTGAGACAAAGTTTCTCTGTAGCTTTGGGGCCTGTTCTGGAACTAGCTCTTGTAGACCAGACTAACAGCAAACTCACAGAAATCTGCCTGCCTCTGCCTCCCAAGTGCTGGGATTAAAGGCATGTGCCCACCACTCAGCTAAGTTTATCATTTTTATATGAAACAGAAAAAATTAATGATCCTAAAAAGAAATTTTTGCAGACGGCTAGACATTTATTTATATGAGTGCTAGAGATGGAAGTTAGATCACCATGCTTCTGTTACTAGCATCTATTGACCAAGCCATCTCCCCAACTTTCTCATTTTTAATAATTTCTCTTAGGAATATAGTTGTTTGAATCTTGTAAAATGTGAATGGCATAAAGAGAAAAAAATGAACAAACACAAAACATTGTGCTAACTCTGAGCAACAGATTCTCATTAAATATTTAAGTGTTTAAACTAAAAAATGTAGAACCTTTGATTGAGAAAATGTGCTGATTGTGTTGTACATGACGTTAATGAATTAGACTGCAATCCTGTGGTCTACTCTGACAGAGGGGACCTGAAGGCAGAGTCATGAGAGAAAGTATGTATGTACACAGGTACACCTGTATGTCTATCCGTTTACAAAAGTTTCTCTTTAGGGTCATTCTTTTTACTGTTTCATATGAAAATGACAAACTCAATATCACTATTCTGTCTGTGAATGACCATTTATGTCAATTCCAAGTCATAAAAACTGAATGTTTGTTTTATGGCTTGTAGATTAATACAAAGAAATTAGTACAAGTCTATAGTCTATGTTCTTATTTTCTTCATAGAGAAACTTACAGAATGTATTCTTGCCTTATATGATGTGGCATTTATTTCCCTGTGTTCATTGGGCAGCACATATACTAAAACTGGAGCAATACAGAGAAGACTAACATGGTCCCAGTGCAAGGGTGTCATGCAAATCTGTGAAGTGTTCCATAATTTTTTCAAGTGGGAGGGAAGAGAGGGATGAAGGAGGAAATATGGGGAGAGTTACATAAAAGTATTGGCCATTTGAGGGGTATTATGGAACCCTAATACAGTAGAAACTCCCTAAAACATATACATATATGAAGGCAATATGACCGAAATAACCAAATAGTAGGGGAGACAGAGCCCCCCAAAGCCATCTCTTTTCACCAAATAAAGCTTCCTGTATCAGGATGGGTTATATTTAATTGCGTTGTTGACTAAAGGGCTCCCATGAAGATTTCCAAACAACCTAGCTGTTGTCAGGACTGTAGGTTGCTCTCTGCAAACTGCCCACAAGTTTCCGTTGCTGAAGACAATACCTACATAACTCATTAAACATGGAAAAGTCAAGCAGGTGTCTACATAAAGCCTGTACCTCTATGTTCCAAGTCTTTGGTATGGGAAGGTACTTTGTATGCTCCCCAAAGAGAAATGTAAGAGTTGGAAGGGATGGAGAACACCAAGACCACAAGGTCCTCTAAGTTTACACCAGCTAAGCTCGTATGAACTCGCAGAGACTGAAGCAGCATGCACAGAGCCTGCAGGGCTCTCCACCAGTTTACTGTTTTTATGGACTCTTCAGTGTGCGAGTGAGTGGACCTTTCTTTTCTGTGCCCTCTTTGGTGCTCTTTTCCTTCTGTTTGTTTTGTCCAACTCCAGTGTATTAGTTTTGTTTCATTTTATTATTAGCCCTTAAAGGCCTGTTTGCTTTCTAACGAGAGACAGAAAGTGAATGGACCCAAATGGGATGGAACGTGGGAAGGGAGGAGAGGTGGGAGGACTTTGGAGGGGTAGAAGTAGGAGAAGCTGTAATCAGAATATATTATGTGTGAAAAAAAATTATTTTCAATAAAAGAAAAAAGAGCAAACAGGAGAAAGGCATAAAAATAATGGTTGTAAAAAGATTAATATCGGGCTGGAGAGATGGCTCAGTGGTTAAGAGCACTGATTGCTCTCTTCCAGAGGTCCTGAGTTCAATTCCCAGCAACCACGTAGTGGCTCACAACCACCTATGAGATCTGGTGCCCTCTTCTGGCCTACAGGAAGGATACTGTATAAATAAATAAATCTTAAAAAAGATTAATATCAATAACTGATATAAAAATTAAAACAAAAATCATGTATTAATTTTATAATAATAAAGTGGAAAAATGGAGAAAAATAATTTTCTTAATACTATAACTTCCCCACCTCCCACATAAATCCCAGACAAACTGCTGAGAATAGCTGGGTTTAAATCCTAGATTTATCACTTACTCAGTTTGAAATTTGGCTCTTATCACATCACTGTGCCTCAGTTTCCTCAAATATAAAGTAAGGACAGTCATAGGAATTGCTTCACAGGGTTATTGTAAAGGTAACAAGTAATAAAACAAATGCTAAGAAAAATTTCTGGAACAAAGTAAGCACTTAATTAATGTTGTTATTGTTACTATACACACACATGCATGAATATACATGTACACACATATGAACACAGATACATGTGAACACACACAGCAGTCTTGATTGTATCTGTGGTCTGTAGTTTCCCATCAGAGACTATAAGAATGAGGTCTCATTTAATTACATAGTATATCAAGTATAATCATATATCTTTTCTTGGACAATGTTTTGCACATTTTTTTAAATTTTTGAGATTGTATTTTTTGGATTATGGAATGATATTTATTAGAGAATGTATACTATAGAACAGAAAGAATATTTGATATAAGTGAAAACCTCTTTATAATTAATATAGTATGATAAAATGGAAAAACAAAAGAAATGTTTCATAGTAAGATTTTCTGAACTATGGATAAGTGGAAGGGTCAAGGAATTGCTCAGACAGAATAACCTGAGAAGTGCTTACTCAAGGCGGAAATCCATAATCTAAAAGCATCACCTTGTGCGGTTATACTTTCTTTGGACCACCAACTCCCAGATAATTACACAGAGGCTTCTTATTAAGTATGAAAGCTAGGCCTTAGCTTAAGCTTGTTCCCAACTAGCTCTTATAACTTAAATTGACCTGTTTACTTTAATCTACATTCTTCCACATGGCTCATTACCTCTCGTTAGTATTATACATACAACTTACCCTGCCTCTCACTGGTGAATCCTACCTCTGTTCTTTCCAGAGTTCCTATCTCTGCCCGGAAGTCCTGCCTATCCTCTCTTGCCTAGTTATTGGCCATTCACCCATTATTAAAACCATCAGAAGGTCCTTTGGCAGAGACACATCTTCACTGTGTATAAAAAGATTGTTCCACAGCAACTCTAGGTGCCTTTTTTGGTTAACAGTGACATACTCAATATATTTTTGAGTTTTCTCATTTCTGGACAAAGCCAGAAGATTCAAACAAATTCTTTCATACACTGTAGGTGGTTTGCAAAAATAGTTTTGGGTGGAATAATCAGGAAAGGGAAGGATAAATAGAAGAAGCCAAATGTAGTTCTCAGTATTCAAGCCTTTAGTTACTGAGAAGATCTTGTTTAGGAGGCTATCTGGGCCGATCCAGGTGCTGACTCAGTCTTCATCTTCCAGTTAGTTTTGCAGAAACCATAATTTTAGTGATACTCAATGAGGAGGTTGCTTCACTTCTACTGTATTATCCTTAGGAGAGGTCCTTTCACTGTGACGGCCACTGATGACTTTACTAGCTGTTGTATTATGAGCGGCGGGGCTGCGTCCCCAGCACCCCAGCCGCTTGGCTAGCTTATGCCCCGAAATAATTACATGGAAACTGTATTCTTTTAATCACTGCTTGCCCCATTTCTATCTAGCCTCTTCTAAGCTAACTCTCGCACCTGGACTAGCCCATCTCTAATAATCTGCTGTAGCCCACAAGGTGGCTTACCAGGGAGATTCTAGCCTACGT
>NC_022015.1:63906689-63959780 GCF_000317375.1 Microtus ochrogaster | reverse complement strand
CATTCTGTTCTGTTTACTCCACCCACCTATGTTTTAACCTATCAGGGCAAGCAGCTTCTTTATTTAATTAACCAATGACCTTCCTCCATCAACTAGCATCTTATTTTCACAGTAGACTCCATTCAATACATTAGTCAGGGAAGCTGAAGCTCTCTCAATGTCATTACAAAATGTTGTGCTATCTCTGTAAAATTAAGTGGCATCTTCTCCGAATGAGATCTCTGATCAAGAATTTCAGGATCAAAAGATTTCTGCTATCCAAAGTCTTTTACAAGAAATGCCAGAACCAAATGGTTTCTTGAGACATCTTATGAGTGTGTTACACAAAATTGAAAGTTTATCTTCCATTATCATCACACACATGGTAATGTTTATCAAATCGCATGACCTTGAATGTTCCGTGGCAGGTGAATGCCTTCAAATCAGGATTAGGATATGATTCCTCAAAAAGATTATTATAGAAATTCCTATTGAGAACTTTCTTGAGATTGCATTTTAATTATTTCATATCTCCCTTTTCTTTACTCTTTCCAATCCTCCCAAATACCACGCTCACTGTCTTTCAAATGCAAGTCCTCTTTTTTTTCACCAGCTATTATTGTGTTTTATATTATTTAAAATCTTTATGTATTTACCGAGATTGTGTTGCTCCCAAAGCTAATACAATGTATATTTGTTCTTTTCACTGTCTTTTATTTAAATTTGCAAGATTTAAAGGAAGTTATTATTAAGGAGTGTTACTTCAAATATATATTAATGGATCCAATGTCTGAAAATATCACAAAATTAAATGTTTAGGGGTAGTTTGAATGTAATTGGCACCCATAAACTCATACGGAATGGCACTATTGGGAAAAAACAGGATAATGTATTTATGCTCTTGTAATCCCAGTTCTGAGGAGGAAGAAGCAGTGAATTTCGGAACCCAACTGACCAAGCTTATTGGCCTATTAATAAGCTCCAGGGCTATGAAGACCCTGGCTCAGAAAAGCAAGGGAGATGACTGCCGAGGAACAACACCAAGGCTGACCTCTGGTCTATACTTGTTCATGTGCACATGCACCCACACATAAAAGTGTATCCACATGAGTATGTGTTCCCAATCAAAATGACTCTACAAAGTGGAGGCGGGAGGGCCTGATAGAAGCTCCCAGGCACCACAAGCCTGATTTTGCAGCGGTTAGAAATGGCAATGAGCTAAGGCCTTTGAGTGTAGCTGGCAAGAAATAGGTGAATGAATTTTCCTGTCAAGCATCCTGTCACCAAGTAAAAGAAACATGTCCACGAAAATAAAACACCCAGGTTTTGAGACTTCTGATCTCCAGATCTGTATGGTAAAACTCCAGATCTGTGCTGTGTTAAGACACAAAGTTTCTATCTATTTGTTACCGCAGCACCTCAAAACTGATACAGCATTACTATGATACAGCGCTTTGTTCTCCTGTTCAGAAAGGGGTATTTTAGATGTTCTGTAAGTATCATGAAGAAAAGAATTCTATGATCAATAATTAAATTTTGTGGGCTATTAAGTGTCTCAGAAGATTATGTTCTTACAAATTGCAACCTCTTCATCTTCTGTGGGGCAGTTTTATGAAGCTATTTATTTATTTTTTGGATGACAGAATATGTTTAAAAGTCTTCTTCCCCCAGGAATAGGACAGTCTCAAATGCCCACATTTTATGGACATTTTATGGTTTAAAGTGTCCCAGTTTCCCCATAACACTGAAGTAAAAATTGAAATCTCCTAGAAATAATGTATTTTACTAGTCCCCAGAGATGAGTTCTTACTCTAAAGAGCACCATGGTGTTTGAAAGGAATGGCAGGCAGTCCATGAAGAAGAGAAATTGTTCGGTAGTGGACTTTGCCTTACGCACTTCCTCCCAATACTCATGCCTTCCTGTGTGCCTACAAATAAGAAAATGTCATCAATCAGCAGTGTAGTGTAAGGCTTCTAGTTGTGGTACCTGAAGCATAACTTCTGCTTTCATCTGTTTCCAGGGATGAGGTGGCCCAAATGCATGGAGAGTTTTAGCTCAGTTCATGTTATTGGAAATTCTGTGTATGGTTTCCAGTCATAGTCAAACCATGTGCAAAGAAGTATGAACGAAAGCTTTTGAGACAGAAATACTGTAAATGCATCTCAAGATTTTACATTTTCTTATACTTTTAAAATCTCACAAGGCCTTTTCATTTGTTTCATCGCTGGTCTCATTTTATACAGACAAACAAGGAGATATCTTTGTAAGCCTCACCCTAGCCTCATCACGATTGGAAGCTCACGGCTTTATAGACTAGACCTAACTTCAGTTACAGAAAATCTAGGAACATTAAGAAGTAAATCATTGAAAAAAAATGAAGTTTACCTGACTTCTAAGGATTAGGTAGGAATTGGGAGAGTACAATGATGGAAGTTGTGTATAGATTTGTTTGGAAAGAATATGTGAGACAGTTTAACAATAGCAAGTGTGAGCAATTCAAGGAAATACAATACAAGGAAATATGATGGCACCAATGGAAGATGAGCCAAAGTTTACCTGTCTGAGATTAAGTACACTAAAGAGAATGATCAAGTATTGGCTGTACATAGGCCGAGATCAAAACGGCAGGACTGTCCTGTACTGTGATAGAGTAGAAATAAAACTTAGGTTTAGCTGAGACAGTAAGAGCTCCATCCAATTCTTTTTTTCCCCGAGGCTCAATAGTCCCAAGATGGAGCCTCTATTTTATTTGTTTGGCTAGAGGTTGTTGATGATTTTATACACAAATGCAATCCTCATATAATTGTGAGCTAGGAGACATGGGAATTTGGGATGTGAGACAGTCATAGAAAATCTGTAATTGGGGCTAGAAACGTCCCTGGAGATGGAGACTCAATAATCGGACTGAGTAAAGCTCAGTAGCCTGGAGGCCCTTTGTTTGAAACGGAGAAGAATGCTTCCACGATAGGAAAGCCCTCTTATGCTGTTAGTTTTCATGCTATCCCCAGTGGCTATTAGCAAGTGGGAACAAATAATGGGAACCTATGATGGCATCCATAGTTGATATATGTTTGAGCTCTTTTTTGCAGAGAGACTTCTATCCATATTCCATACTAAATGTAGTAATTAAGGGAAACTGACATTATTGAAACAATTTTACCCCCATTTCTTAAGAAGACTGTATTCTTAAAAGACCAGATATCTGGGGGACTGTATGCATGTAAGTGATCCTGTATTAAATGACTATATGATGATTGTAGAAATAGGTCAAGTGACTGGTCATAAAGAAGTCAGTGTTCCTTTTCATAAAATCACTTTTCCTTTTGTCATTTCACCTTTCAAGATGTATAGCAGCATCCCAATAGCTTTCTTCCGGGTAATGTTTTATAGTATTTTCCTAGTCCAATCTTATTAGAAAAAGATGAGACCAAGTAGGATAGTCCCTGTATTATTCAACAAGCTAGATAGCTGCTCTCTCTTTTTAAATAATTGGGAAATGCTGGATGTAAATTCCTTTGAAATTAGCATAATATGCTGTTTTTATTTTTAATATGCAGGAAATAGTATACCAGGCTCCATTATGAGTTACAGAATGATTTCATTAGCATAATTGAGACAGATGCTATTTCTTATGATAATAGGTAAATGTGCAAAAAGATATTAAGCTACTGTCTTCGGATTTTTTTCATGCTGCAATGTGTTTTCAGGCAAACAACTTTAACAATGATGTCCAGGAGCATACAGTCAACAGGATAATAAAACAAATTAAATCTTTTCAGCCAAGTTAGACCTCCCTTGGGAAGCACCAGGTTAGAAAATTAGTCATTTTTTTGTTGGCAAATTAACGAGATATAATTGGAATAAATTGTTTCCTTGAATATTTTAGTACAATGGCTGTGGCCTCATGAATAACTAGACTTTGTTTCAAGGCTATAATATGGGTCCAAAATGCTAGGGTATTGGGGATAGTACCCAAGTCTATACATGACATTAATTTATGTTTCATAGGTACTTTAGGCACACAACTGAGAGCAGTTAAAGTGGTATTTTTAATATGTCTTAATTGTCACTATAACATGTCATATGAGAGCACCACACGTTATTCATGGCTTAATAGTTGTCTTAGTTAAGGCTATTATTGTTGTGATGAAACACCATGACCAGAGTAACTTGGAAAGGAAGGGTTTCTTTCACTCACAGTTCATGTAACAGTCCATAATCAAAAGTAGCAAGGACAGGAACTCATGTAGACTAGGAACCTGGAGGGAGCTGATACAGGGGCTTGGATGGTGCTGCTTATTGGCTCACTCCCCATGACTTGCTCAGTCTGCCTTCTGATAGAACCTAGCCTAGGAATGGCACACCCACAATGGACTGGGCCTACCCCGTCAACACTAAGAAAATTCTGAGGACACCCAAAGGGTATGGGCTACAGAATCAACTAAGCAGAGTGCATGGGGGCTTAACAGAGACTAAACTTGTAATCACTGAGCCTGCAGGGATCTGTGCTAGGTCCTCTGCAAATGTTATGGTTGTTGTCTTGTTTTTTTTTTTTGTTTTGTTTTTTTGTTTTTTGTTTTTTTTTTTTTTTGGTGAGACTACTGACAAGGGATTGTGGGTGTCTCTGACTCTTTTGCCTGCTCTTGGGAACCCTTTTCTTCTAGTGGGTTTTTCTCCATTTTAGTTCAAAGAATTTTGAAAATTCCTGTCCATTATACAAATATTAACCTCATTCAGTAAAAATTTCTCATTTTAGCCATTGGTCTTTTGTTCTCAAATTTTTATATGATTATTTTAATTTTTATTGTTTTGCATACTTCTTTCTGAATGATTCTAACTTCCTTAAAAAATTAAAATTTTCTTGCCTGTTTTTTCTTCCAATTGTTAGTCAAATTGTTCTGTTTGTTCACATGTATAGTAAATTTTGATTATATTGATAGGGCACTTTAAACAGTGCAGTACAGAGACTGAATCCATTAGCGTCTTGTGAGGAGTATGGACTTTGTTTCCATTAGATTCTTTCTTGATTAAACTCATATTGTAAGCTTGGCGAGAGAGAGGTGGAGGGGCAGAGAGCGAAAGAGAGACAGAGACATTAGGCTTGGCATAGGCTTTTGAAACCTGAAAGCCTCCCTCAGTGACATACTTCCTCCAACAAGTCCACACCTCCCAGTCTTTTCAAATGGTGCCACTCCATGACGACCAAGCATTCTCATCCATGAGCCTATGGAAGACATTCTCATTTAAACCACCACACGTACGAAGTCAACACTATAGACATACCAAAATTACTAACAATTCAAAATGATTATTCATGTGTACTTGGGATTTAACAAAAAGGATGATTCTATGCTTAGATATGGATCAATCTAGGAGGCTGCTATGAATAACTGTTTTTCATAGTTCATGACATGAACAGTGATACCATGCATATCAGTGGTTTCTCTCTTTGGACTAGTTTTTCTATCATATTAACTATGGGGAAGCACAACCTATGTAGCACAGGCCGACTGTTTTATTCCCTTTTGGCTGCAGCAAATAGCCCATCAATATTGCATCTAAACAGTATCTAACTGTTACTTGATTATGTGATTGGTAGCTGCAGTTTAAAACAAAAGTTGTATTAAATACCAAAAAAAATCTATTTTTGATCTTTTGCTTCCTAATAGGGCTTCTAAAGAGCACATTATGGTGAAAAATGAGGCCTCGCAGCTTGAATCAGAGACTTTATTTCTCTGCTGATGCCTTAATTTTTACTCAGGAAAGAAATTATTGACAATTCTATAGCACAGGTAGAATAAACTCTCAAAATTATCTAATAGCATACACAGTCAACCCTGGGGAATTGCCCAGCAGTTTTGTGGCATAATGTTACATTTAAATATGCTTTTTAATTTTCCAATTATGTGTACCCATGGGGAATCCTTATAGCAAACACTGCCTCTAGAGAAATGATAAGATGACTTCCCGGCTCTAAAGGAAACTGAGGAGTTTCAGCAAACTTGAAATCACTGGCCTTGCTTTAGGGGTTTGAATGTGAATACTTACTTCCCAAAACCTGTGAAAGAAACTACATGGCAGTCATTCTCTGATAAATGTATACATCTACGTGGTTTCCTTACAAATCTTTCAAAGCCAAAACCAAATCCTAATGCTACCAAAAGAGCCTTTGAAATGGATACAATAAATGGAAATATATGATTATATAAATTTATATAGAACAAATAACAGATTTGGAAATGATATTTCAGTCTGCTTCAGTTGTTCAAATAATACCTTGAGGGCTTGCATATTGGGAGGGCACATATAAACATATAATGATTTCAATGTAACCTGACCTATTATCACAGAAGCTCAGAAGACTGGGGGGTCCTTTTGAGAAGGCGCACACAGGTCATAATGTTTAAAAATGTATGTGGGGACAGAGTCTAACTTGGGGAATCTTTCTCTAAGGCATAAAGAATCACCACAACTTGTTTTCTTTTACTTGACCTTGCTATCTGTCTAATGAGTTGATTCCATAGCACTCTTTAAAGACAGCTGTTTGGACTACACACTTGTCATTTACCACCAGATAGAAGGAATATTCTTTTATTTCCAGTAGCAGAAACATAAATGCTGAGTCTCCAGAGCCTTCTTGAATTATGCATCCATATTTGTGTCAGTCACCATGATTGGGGGAAACTTCTGGAAAGAAAGAGGTGGGTGGAATGAAAGTGACTGTAGGTAAACACTTCCTGTCTTAAATAGTTTGGCATTGCAGGGTGCTTTGAAGAACAAATGAAGAGCTGTACTAAAGGTGTAGGTCAGGTGGTAGAGTGCTTGCATAACATGTATGAGGCCCTGGGCTCCATTATTAGCATTTTATAAATGGGCATGATGAGGCAAGCCTTGAGGTCTGCACATAGGATGTATGACAAGAAGGAGCATCAGAACTTCAAGATCATCCTCTGTCACATATCAAGTATAAGGATAGCTGGGGAACACATAGCCTGCTCCTCCATGTAAGGAAGAGTTAGTATATACTTGTTGAGAAAGAACCAATGTCTTCCATATCGAATGAGGCAAATACTATGGTCATTCCTTTCATTTTGAGTTAAATTGACTGAAGGAAGTCTAGATACCATAGGTAAGGTCTTTTGGAATCTGGGAAGCTGACCTCTGAGTATCTTTTGATTCTCTTGGTTGATACTGACCAAACTGAATCAAGTCTTTGATGCAACTGGAAGACCCTTTTTGGAGACACAGCTACCAAATGGACAAATGGCTCTCTGTTCTTTGACCTTCTCAGATCATTTGTTTTTCCTATTCAAGGTGGCATGCTAGCACTATTTAAGAGTTTTAGTGGGTATTCTAGTGGAAAGGAAAAAAAGTAAATGGAAAATAATTATATATTGTTAGGTTCTGAGAAGCCATTTACCTTGTTTGGGGGCATCTAAGAAGTTTCCCAAAGGAAGTGAAACCTGGACAGCAAATGAAGGCTAAGCTGGTGATGAGGTGGTATTGACACCATAGTGTATATGGTTGGACTTTAGACAATGAGAGCTTCATGCTTCTCACTAAATACCTTAGCAAAGAGACTACCAATTAACTTTCCAGCATCAGTTGTCTCTCTTACCTTGTGAACTCGAATTTTATTCCAGATTAAAATGTACCCCTTTGAGGATACGTACCTATCACAACTCCTCGTAAGTTTTTCTTGACACAAACAAGTTAAGCAAATACATCAACAAACCAAAATAAAAGCAAAACTTAAAAAGGAAAAATGAAACAGAAAGATGTGTTTCTCAATAGCAATAGAAAATAATAATAATCTTTTGGATACAGAGATTTTTTCAAAGCAAGTGTTAAAGCAATTAAAATCAGATTAAAAAATTGTTACAAAACTAATTTGGTTTACCCAAACCCATGCTACTCAGTTGCTTTCCATTCTTTTCTTTTTTTTTAAATTGACTTTAGTGTTTCCTAAAATTTAGATTTCCCTAGAGAACTTTGTTTTGTCCCGACAACTGAAATCCATTAAAAATGCTCAATTAATGCATTTAAAGAATTCAAATAAAAATAATTTTAGTTTCAGTCCTTTGAGTCATAAATGTTGAGGCTCTCTAAAGTCCATTAAATTCTACAGTTACGCTTAGCAGGCAGGTCTCCCTTCTACTAATGACATTTCAGGAAAAGAATAAAAGGTTAAGTGGCTCATGAGGGGGAGGCTAGGATAATGAAGGTGGGGACTGCTGCTGTTTTTATTATAAGTTGGCATTTGCTTTAAGTCTGTGTCTCTTTGTATAACAAATAACAGTTGTAAGCTTTATTGAAAGATTTCAGGGGTTCTTTCAGCCAGAAGACTTTGCTTTACATAGTTAGTGTAACAGAATCTGGTCCCTCGTTACTTAATTATTCTTGAAATCATGTAACAGAATTTCATTTAAAAATTTTTATATGTAACCATAATGCTACTTTATAAGAGAAATGCCATTAAAAGCCCTGGTTTTATTATAAAAAAATATGCCTTCTGCTTTATGAAACATTCTTTATTTTCCTTGGTGCCATGATCCATTTGGGTATTGAAATAGAAGTTATTCTTGGAGAAGATGGAGGCTTGCTGGAGGAAGGATATCACTGAGGACAGATGTCAGGTGTTTGCATCCTTCCTTAATTTTCTGTTTGCTCTCTTAGCTTCCTGTGTGAAATGAGTGACCAGCTGGCTCTCTGCTCTGGCTGCCTGCTGCCACACCTTCCTTGCCACTACAGATAGTCCCTATTGATCTGTAAACCAAAATGAACACTTCCTTCTATGAATTACTTTGGGTCAGGATATTTATTTTATTACAAAAATAGAAAACTAATTAATACAAACCATATGTGTACCCACAGTGAACGTGATGGGTTACCCAGCTGACTTCACAATGTATCTTTCTTAACCCAAATTGAGTGCTTGGCTACTCTCTAGGAAAATTGTACTTGAGGATTTAAGTTCTCTACACCATTTTTCTGAATAAATTTTTATTCTTAGCCAGGTGGTTTCATCTAGATGTGTGTTGTCTGAGGTTTTCTGTTCTGTCTGGTTTCCATAGTCGTTAAGTCCCAAAGAAATCACAGAGAGGCCTGCATTAGTTATAAACAGATTGGCCTAGTAGCTCAGACTTCTTATTGACTCTTATAACTTATATAGCCCATTATTCATGTCTGTGTTAGCCACGTGGCTTAGTACCTTATTCAGCAGGGCAGTCACATCTTGCTTCTTCTGTGACTGGGTCGTGACTGCAGACTAAAATTTCCTTCTTCCCCAAATTTTCTTGTTTTTATTGACCCACCTCTACTTCGTGTCTGGTTGTTCTGCCTATACTTCCTGCCTGGCTACTGGCCACTTTGATGTGGGAGTGTCATATATCAATCTGTTGATTTCATTGGTTAAGCAATAAAGAAACTGCTTGGCCCTGATAGGTTAAAACTTAGGTGGGAGGAGTAAACAGAACAGAAGGCTGGGAGAAAGAAGCTGAGTCAGTGAGTCGCCATGATTCTTCTACCGGACACAGATGCAGGTTAAGATCTTCCCTGGTAAGACACCTCATGGTGTTACAGGGATATAAGAAATGGGTTAGATCGATATGTAAGAGCTAGCCAATAAGAGGCCAGGCAATGTTTAAAAGAATACAGTTTCCATGTAATTATTTCAGGGCATAAAATAGCCGTGCGGGCGGTTGGGTACCGGGGACACAGCCCCGCACCTATTACAACACCAATTAGTGTTTATTTAAAATATAATTGACAGAATATAGACCACTGTCCCACACCAGATGTGTCTTCATCTGGGGTCTTCCTGTGGAGGCTTCCGCAGGGATGGAGTGGAGTGGCAGTCTGAAAGAACATTTTCTGCTTGGACTCTAATTTCCTATTCCCTTCCCCACTCTACTGTCCTTACAGGACATTTTCTTGGAAGTATCCCCAACAGTGAGGAAGTTCTCTCATCCATGCTGATCCACTCTCTGTCCACCAAACAAGCTAGTACTAATTCTTATATCATTGCACAAAATGACAGAAGGCTTGACAGTGTTGGTGCAAACTTCCTCTGAGCAAACAAAATGTAACCATTTGTCTACTTACACCAGATAGGACAACACTGATGGACCAAAGAAACAATTCTTCTCTGATCTATATTGAGGAAGTCAGTGAGTTTATTGGGCTTACAGGAGTGTGGGAAAGGGGTCAGTTACAGAAGAATGGGTGGGAGTTACTGACAGGAGTGTGAGTGACCTTAAAACAATTTGACCACTGAAAGGTCTCAGCCCAGCATGGGTGGTGACATCGTCACAGGAGCCTAGATGGAATCCCTCTTTCAGTTAATCTTCCAGAATCTAAATACTTCAGCATCCTGCGAGACTACATGCAGCTGAGGCAAAATTACATACTGTTTAATGGAGGGGCAGGTGGAAGTCACTGAGATTTCAGGTGAGGGTCTGACTGCCTTCCGCACTCCCTATTCTGAGACTATCAAAAGGCTTGATCTTGAAGGTGTCTTGCAGGTAATTCCAGCTGCTTTGATGAAGATGGTGATGGTTGTAATGCTCCAAGGACAGCATCCCACAACAGATAAGGACTCCTGCCATGGATCTTTGCTCTAATCGATTCTCTCTATATAGTCAAATTGGGTTCCCAACACTGCTGCTTCATGCTACCGAACGGCTTTGCTGAAGACAGCATGCCTAAATTCCTTTCTGATTTGTAGTATGTACCTAGAACATGTTTTTCTTATCTGTGCTGAACTTGAACATGCAGATTTGTAATTTGACTTTTTTGTTAATTAGATTTATTTTGAGACAGTTTCACACATGTATATATTGCCTACTGACCCTTATGATCTCCCCCACTCCTCTGTCCCCCTGTCAGCACCTTTCCTTTCACCACAGTTTTCTCTTTTTCTCTTGTTCATGACTATTCATCTCGCTTTGTGTCACACTGGTACTCTGGGATTGCCCAGGGCTCCCTGTGTGACCATGGATTTGCAGCTATCTATTGTAGCCTAGTAGGTTCAACAGTTGGCACATGACTGAAGATGGTGGCTATTGAAAATGAAGTTGTTTGAGATTAGTGGCCAAGCAGCCTGGAAACTTCATGGCAGATATTTGATAAAACTAACATTGCAGTACTTAGAAATCCAATATGGCGGCTATGGAGTCAGAAGTACTCCAGAATGAGTTAGATGAATAATATTCTCTGTTTCTAAGCAAGGATCAGAGAGAGATGAGCTATTTTGGAGGCAGAGATGAGAATACAAGTCTGTGAAGGGTGACTTTGACTGGCCATGGTGGACAATGAATATCTACTGACAGCCAACTGAAAGTGCCAATTTTTTCTGTATCTCAGACTCCAGGAAATAAAACTGTGACCTCAGCTTCCTTAGAACTATTCTGAAAACAGACAATAAAAGCAAGATTAAAGACATTGCTTTGGGGTGCTTCAGATATCCTTGCCATGCTCAGAAAGTAGGGAATGACATATCGAAATGCTGAATTCTAATTACTGCTACTTTTGATTTTGAACTAGACAATAGAACAATGGCCTTTGTTCTGATAAACAGTTTCAACTAACAATAATTTCTAATTTAACCACATTGTTTTAGAAATGGTAGAGAATATCTGATATGCTGTTTTCTAGTTCATAATTCATAGAGAGAAATGACTAGAAAAATGCATCTTCTAATGTATTTGAAACTTGAGAAGATTATTGGTACTCCTCAAAAAACCAACATTTTCATATTTTTTATGTAACAAACTAAATTTTGGGAAATGACACACTTAATTTCCTCAGAGTGGTTATCAATACAATACCAATGGAAAATGTAAAAGGGGAAATGAGACATGGTGTACATGAGAATTTTCTATCTTAATGCATCATAGTAAAAGAGTGTGTTCACCTTCACACACACACACACACACACACACACACACACACACACATGTATGTGTAAATATTTTTGTATCCATGCCAGCTTCTTGGTAGGGCTTCTGCTAAAAGAACCTACTTGGTTTTAAGACAGGACTCTTGTCCTTGATAAATGCCAGATTAATTTTAAGTTGAATTGGGCAAATTTAGTTTTCTTGAGATTTATTTTTGTTATACAATTTTTAAAAATAAAGCAGATGATTAATTTTTTCTTCATTTCACCACAGAGACTGCATTTTCACAGAAATGGTCTCCTCTTAGATAGGCAGTTCCCTGTGATCTAGAGTAGTAACAGCACCAAGATAACTGCTCAGGAAGTGTCTGAAATATCTCACTAAATGCACTTGGTTTCTATTCCCTTATAAATAGCACAAAGAGCTCAGAGCAAAGGTCTAATCACTGAGTAGAATAAAATGCTTTGATGGCACATACCTTATGCTTCTATTAGAACTTATTGGCTTATAGTTTATATAATCACAATAATGGCAACCTTGCAAACAAACACCTGGAGATGGGCAAAGCTTTTAGCATGCTTTATCCTCTTTAATATTCACAGTCCCTTAGGAGGGAAGTAGCCTCACTTCTAAATGAGAAAACTAAATCGCAGGAGAGCATAAATACGTCGATTTAAGTCTCCTAGCTAATAAGTAGATAGCTGTATGTAATTCCAGTCAGCATGGGCTGCTGACTCTGAGGTTACCCACCAGGTTATAGTACTTGTTATTTAAATACCAGTGTTTCTCAACTGTATTTGAATTCTTCATTAATAAAGAGTATGCTTTAATTGTTTTTATTTCATGAATATAGCTTGGAGTAAACCTGGAAGAGAGATACACTGCATTCATTCTTACTTTTTCCCCCTCAACATATAAATATCATTGGCACACTTAATTATACAGAAGAACACTACTCCAAAATATTTTCTTTTTTCATATTTTTTTAATGAATTGTGTTTGTGTGTGGGTTTATACATATATGTACAAGTGCCTGTAGAGACCAGAAGAAGTAGTGGATATTCTGAACATACAGCTTCTGAGCTGTTCAAGGTAGGTGCTGAGAACTTGGGTCCTCTGTGACAGCAGTATGCTTCCCCCAACCACTAACCTATCATGCTGCTCCACTTTATTATTGGTGTGTGTGTGTGTGTGTGTGTGTGTGTGTGTGTGTGTGTGTGTGCATGTGCATGCATGTGCGTGCATACGTGTGCACACAATTTGAGTTTGGCGTATGAGTGCCACAGTGGATTTGTGATAGTCAGAAGACCAATCCTATGGAACTGGTTCTCTTCTTTTACTTTCATGTGGGTTCAGGATCAAAACTCAGTTGTCAGGCTTGTACAGAAAGTGCTTTTACTTACTGAGCCATGTCCCTAGTCCAGACATTTTTAGCTGCTTGTCATCATAACTATTGTGGGACATTAATAGCATTGGAAGTCTGCAGTATATAATGTGCATACAGAATTATATAAAAGAAAAATTAATTCCCACTTAAAGCCAGATAGTATTGTATATAACATTGAAATTCACTTGTGTTGTGGTCCTTTATTACCATATGACATTCCCTGAGCGATAAAAGCCATTCTTGACCTCTTTTTCAAAGCTCAAGTAGAAGAAAGAATGCCTTTGAGAGCCCTTCTGGGAAACCATATGAAATTATTTTTGTCTGTGGAGCCTACATGATGATCTTGCTGCCTAAAATCCCAAGGCCCATTTAAATTGTTATGAGCTATCAGACAGTTCCCTCTTATGAGGAAGCAATGTGGTACATCATAACAATTTTATAACTGAGTATTTATTTATCAAGATCCATCGGGTTTGTTTAATGAAAATTATATGTCAAGAGCCTGTAAATTTATCTGCACTCTACCCTCATAAAATGGATCTTGCCTGAAGTTCTATTCTCCCTTCATCGGAATAGATGCTTTATGATCACAATGATCACAGCTGTGAAGTGTATTACATCCTTCTCTCCTGACACTCAAGAGAAGACTCTTCCTTTGATATGGTGAGTAATGTTCTAAGTGACGTGCATCTATAAATTTGGAAGAACTCCCAGTCAAATCAAATCCAAAGCCTGATCTATTGTCCATGTTTCCTGTTCTCTGTCCTGGCATAGAAAAGCAGTTCCTTGCCGTTATTTGAACAAGTTGAATGGACCTTCTTAGGTCTTTGTGACTTAGATGAACTCTGACATCCTTCTGTGATTACCTGCAATTATAATGTTCTGCATCTAGGACTCATAATGAAGCTGGTACCTAATGTTACAGAGGGTGCTGAATAATAAGTGAGCAGTGTGAACACAAAGTCCATTCCTAATCTCTGTTTTGTTTCTAACTTAATCTGTGACTCTGAGCCCTTTACTTCCTGGTATTTTGGATCCCACACATTTACAATGAAGAAACAAGGATGTGTGAGCTAGCAAGGCTAATATTTTATAGTTATAAAATTGTATCGTAGGAACAAAGAACTTCAGGGCTCACCATCCTTTATTTAGACTTTATGCTCTGATTTCATTAATAATAAATTTGAATTACTGCAACTATCTGGGTTCTAGAGGGGAAACAAATGTTTGAAAATAATAAATATGCATAGATTTTGATTTGAGAATATTTATGTTAAGGAACACATATAAGTTTACTTTTGTGTGAAATTTTCACAGAAGTAAGTTATAATGAAAAACCAACAGTCTAGCCCTGAAAGAATTTATTTGACACTCTTATACTTAAGACTCAGGGAACACTGTGTAAGAGGGCCAGAATGGCTTTAAAATCAGGGCATTTGATGTAAGAATGTATCTCCTAGTAATATCAGAAGCTACACCCATAAAATATCTCCATCATGACTGTCCAAATGTGAGTTGAACAAGGATAACACCAAGGACCTTGCTGGAATGTATAAGGGAAATCTCAAAGGCTTCAACCCTACACAAGGAATTATATAGGCTATAGACGGAGGCGGTTCATTCATTTCTTGGCTGCCCAGATCCAAAATAATTACACAGAAACTATATTAATTAAAACACTGCTTGGCCTATTAGCTTAGGATTCTTATTAACTAACTCTCACATTTTAAATTAGACCATTTCTATTATTTGGTATTTAGCACAAGACTCATGGCTTACTGGTAAAGCTCTAGTGGGCAGGTGTTTTTCTACATCAGTGTTTCTCCATTGGCTGCTACATAGCATCTTCCTGACTCCACCTTCTTTTCTCCTCTATCTCTGCTTGGAATTCCCACCTTGATTTATTCTGAACTGCCATAGGCCCAAAGTAGCTTCTTTATTAACTAATGGTGAGAAAATGTATGCATATTTTTTCTCAGCATATAGAGGGGAACTCATATTCCCTCCCTTTTTCTGTCTAAATAAAAAGGAAGGTTTTAACTTTAACATAGCAAGATTACATAGAACAAAACCATTATCAAGCAAGAATTATAGTTACAATATTTAGTTCATTTACATTTGGCAAATTAAGGAAAATACTCTTTAATCTGTCCTATCTTTGTGAATCTAAAGTTTTATATCTAATCTATTTTTTATAATTATAAATGTCTTTTTTTAACTCCATCAAAGACCCCAAAAGGATATAATGTTACCTAAGTAAATAGAAAGTGCACTGTAAGCAACTTCCAAAACTCTAGAATTGACAGAGACATCTCACTGCCTGGACAGTCACCCAAAGTTCTTCTGGAATATTGGGGCATCCATCTTCAACCTACAAACCATAATATCTGGCAGACTTTCTCATGAAGCAGAAAATTTGAAGATCTGTTTTGCCTTGTAACGACAAAATTCATCCGATGCTTTCTTCTGTGTCCTGCAGAATGTTTGTCAGAGTCTTTCATAAAGCAGAAATCCTGAAGAATTGTCACACCTTTAAGAAAATTTAGCAGTCATTTTTCTGAGGGTCCTGCATGTCCAGTTTATACAGCTTACCATCAAGCAGTCCAGGCAAGAGTAGTTTCTTGTCCAAAATAGCTAGCCAACTCCAAAAGGAGCCTCTTCAATACCCATCATTCTCTTGAAGTAGATTGGTAGCTCTAGGAGCTAAGTTCTTAAAACATTTTAAATGCTATATTTTGTTATTATTTGAAATGTATGAAGAATACCTATCTATCTGAAATATACCTCTGTACATCTGGAAAACCTAACTAATATTACTACAAGCTTGATGATTAACCTGCATTTCTTAATTATACATTATATTTTTAAGTGAGCTGCACAAACACAATATCTTAATCAAGAACAGAAATATACATATAACAAAATTGACCTTAAATTTGTATCAGTAAACCAAAATCCACACCAATGCAAAGTATTCATCTCTATATCATATACCCATTTAAAGGGAAAAAACATTTGCGAACAATATTTGGGAATTTGAATGTAGTTCTCTGGCATAGTTGGCGAGGAAGCCTCCGTCTACAATAAACAACTGAGGAAGGCTCAGAGTTGAAAAGAAGGTCTTCTCCAGGGAAGAACACACTGATTGGTTGTCCAGTGTGTCAAGGAGTCAGCCCTGAAAACATGCATACAAGTAACATTGTATGGATAAAGTAGGTTATATTTAGTTGTGCATGAAATAATACTTAGTTAAAGAAGAGGCTATGAATTTGAAAGAGAAAGGGAATATTTGGGAGGGTTTAGATGACGGAAAGGAAGGAGAAACATAGTAATTGTAATCTAAAAGTTAAAAATGCTTTCATATATATATATATATACATATATATGTATATATATATATATATATGGTTCAGCTAAGAGCCTATTTTTCCAGTTGACTTTTTGCCACCAATGATCTCTTTAAGACTGCAGCTCAACTGCTGCTTGTGAGGCTGTTTTAGAGGCATGTCCTAAATTTTCTATAGCCTGGCTTGAGGAAACAGATTTATCTGACAAAAGTAAACCTCAAAACTCTTTTAATGTAATGCCTTACAGATTCTGTTCCAAATGCTTATTCTAACTCTACAAAAGTTTACTGAGGTGTATAGACTTTAAGTCTAGTTCATTTTTGTGTGCAATGTTGTTATTTATCTGCAAAGTTTTTAATAGTAAAAGTTATATACTTATAAAAAGAAATAAGTTTAAATAACAACAAAATTAATCATTTGGAAGGTCAAAAGTGGAAAAACACTCAACAACTCATAGACTGTAACATATGAGGCTAAGAAGTATTGGGAAAAACGTTTTGGGAAGGATTTTGGAGTTGTTGATAGAATTTGAAGTAGCCTTTTATTCAAGGCAAGAAGAATAGTAGATATTAGATTTTACAAAAAGCCAAAGGAGGTGAGAGGAGAAGTTGTGCAAATATCTGATTGATGATTGTCATCCAAAGACCAAGTCAGCTGCAAAGACACCTCCCCAAGATGGACCCCATTTTGGTAAAATAATAAATATTAGTGAAGCTAGCATGGCTGAATCGGCAAGAATATTAGAGAGCATAGTAGGATAAGGTTAAAAAAGAATAAAGGTGACTTAGAAGACCATGGGTTGACTTTTAAAAAAATAGAGTGTTTTGAAAAGAGAAGTGTCACAGGAAACAATGGGTACTGTGCTGAGCACAGCATCTAGGGTGACAAGTCAGAATGCTCTTACAGTGATACAAATTGCAGTGCCAGGGTAGTGACAATGCAGTAGTAAGAAGTTGTCAGATTCTTGCTATCTTTGAAGGCAAAATCTACAGGGTTGGCTAACATTTTGTACCTTTGGTATGAACGAGCTCAGAGTTAATGATTTGCCCTGGAAAAGTCTAAGGCTTTGTTTTGAGGACAGGTGAAATGGAAGTGTCATTTAACAAAAGGAGGCAGTCAGTGGATGTAACAGGCTCAGGGGAAGATGAAGATCATCAGTTTGGCTTAGGGTACAGAGCCTCTACCCTCACATGAACAATATAGCTCTCCGTGGTTTCACCTAAGCAACTTAGTCATGGTCTAAGCATGTTAATTTAAAAATAGCCCAGATGTCAGCAATTTATGTTTAAACATAAATGCCATTCTCAGTGACATGATGCAATTTCATACCATATTCTGCCCTGCCTGCAGAAGGAATCACCCTTTTGTTCATGTGACCATATTGTGACTAATAGCTGCCTATTAGTATCTGACTCTAGAATTAGGATGACTGCCATACATTATGGTACTGTTTCCAGTATTCCTTGCCTCAGTCAATACCCTGAAGTTCAAGGGTAGTAAAGCTACAACTTGAAAGATGCCAACAGAAAAGGGTAGCAACCTTCCACTAAGTGAACTATGAAAATTAACTTAATGATGAGAAACAAATTTTCTGTTGAGTTGTGAAGACTGAAGACAAGGATGAAATTTTAAGATGTGAAGTTGTGGAGGAGAAAGAAAAGTGCTCGTTTCTCTGTTGTGGGTCCTGGTTCCTGAACTACAGCTGCAGTGTGATAAGTGCTTAGTTAAGATGGCAGAGGCATTAAAGTTGTGGGTACAAGACATGAGTAGACCATGTGTTCTCATCGACACCAGTTGGCCACATCAGGAAGCAGTTTGCCTCTACACAGACGTCACTCATTCCTAGCCTTGCAGGTATTGAAGTATGAACAAGGTCATTGCTTCTTTCTTCCATTGAAGTGGACTTTAGTGGAAAAAAAGAACATATGTGAAATAACCTCCACAATTTCAAAAGTCAACTATAAAGAGAACTAGGAACAATCATTGCAAGGCATGAAGGAGCAAGTCCTGATAGGAGAAAGGTGGCCAGATGTGGCGAGTGAGAGAAACATGCAAATTTCCACAGGCTACATTGTATGGGGAGAACTTTGAAAGATTCCTAAATTTCTTAACTGTATCTAACACATCCTTCCTCTGGGATTATGGAATTCATTCTTGGTCTGTAATGTGAGCCAGAGCTCTTTACCAGAAGTGCAGTTATGTTTGTGCACTTGGGTCTTATGTCTATGGCTTTTAGGAAATAATAGGGCACCCAACATAAATAATGCCAGCTATTGGATTCTGATTTAAACAATGTTTAGCAAGTATTTTCTGATTTTCCACTTATTTAGAGTATTGTTAGCCAAACTTCATTCACTAATGACCTCATGGCAAATCTCAAAACTGCAAGCGACTGGTGATGAGTGATAGCGTGTTGCATAATAAAATTGAAACAGCCTAATAACGATGTTGATACTTCTTCAGATTGATTTAAGGAGAAACCATTTCACATAAATTGCACTGAGCTTCTTGAAACCCTGTGACACAAAGCTCAGCCTTGAGTGTTCAGTAGTGTCAATTTAGGAAGATTTTTTAAACATTTAGATATTAGGTACCACCAGCAATATAAAAAAAATCGAATCCTTATGATAATATTTCTTGAAAGGATAATTTAAAAGTTTTTATATGTTTATAAAATAAGACAGCCTTCATGATAAATAAATCGGGTCATACTATTATCATAGTCTACACAGGGAAACAAACACAAAATAATTTCAAAAATGATGTACATTACCAATTCACTTTTCTTTCTTTACTGTTTGAAGCTTAAACAGTATAACACACACACACACACACACACACACACACACACAAATTCTTAATGGAATTCCTACTTCTGGTTAAGTTGTAGAATGATGCCAAGACCTTTCATACTGCCAGTGAGAAAAAAAAATCACAAAATAAGTTAAAATAATAAATATATACTGATACAAACAAGTGTGAAATCAACTATATTTGAAAGAGAGAGGGGGAGGGAGGGAAGGAGGGAGGGAGGAAGGGAGAAAGAGAGAGAGAGAGAGAGAGAGAGAGAGAGAGAGAGAGAGAGAGAGAGAATGTGTCAATTCCCAAGGAAGGGACAAGAAACATTTTTACATCTGAAGAGGATTTTGGCCAAAGAAGAACAGTATCTGCTAAATACGAAGAAAGTAGCAAGGCTGTCCTCTCTACAGCTATTCAACATAGTAGTGAAATCTTAGCTAGAGCAATGAGACAGCTGAAGGAGATCAGGGATACAAATTGGAAAGGAAGTATCTTTATTTGAAGATGATATAATAGTTACATAAGTGACCCTAAAGACTCCACCAGGGAATTCTTACACTAGATAAACACTTTCATCAAAGTAGCAGGATACAAAATTAATTCACAAAAATCAGTAGCCTTCTTATAAACAAATGAAAAAAAGACTGAGAAAAATCTTTGGAAAAGGATACCTTCTACAATAGAATTGATGAAATAAAACAAAATAACTTGGGGTAACTGTAAGCAAGTGAAAGACTTACATGATAAAACCTTTAATACATTGAAGAAGTAAACTGAAGAAGTAAGACATTGAAGAAGATATTGGAAGAAGGAAAGGACCTAACAGCTGCTTTCTTGGTTGTCTGGCCATAAACTTGAAAATAACTATTTTCACCATCAATAGAGGTTGCAATGCTTCGAGAGAGATGTCAAATTAAAAACTGGGTCCAGCAAATGGTTTGGCAGAGATAAAGAGACTGCAGGCCACACAAATGAGTTTTACTGGATTTTCAGTTAATCGTGCCTGAGGTCATCTCTGTCCCACTACTGGCTTGGAAACTGTTCTCAGAACTTCTACCCTTGGTACTGATGCATATTCAAGCTTTGGTCTCCAGAGCTACCTCTCTGGAATGGAATCCAGAAGCAGTAATTCTATGCTATCTTTGTGGTTTTGCCAATAATGTAAAGTTAATGTTTGTACCCTTATGCTTTTTCAGTCTGAATAAGGAGAGGAAAGTAGCTTACTCCCACATTATGCAAACGGTGGCCCTGTTGCTTTTGACACACAAGGTTCTGAAGGTCAGTTATGAAGAAACAATAGTTAGACTCTCGGATGGTTTGCAGGAAAAAAGAAAGTGGTTACTTTTAGAAACATACTGTGCATTGATTCAGCTAAGGATCCACTTTGAAAAATCTCTCTTCTGCAGCCCCCTCTGTCATTACAAAGGTGACTCATTCTGAGATTGTGTTCTCGGGAATTGCAGATATTAATGCCTCAGCAATGTGTCCCGCAGAGTCAAGTTAGCGGTAAAATTATCCACAATGGTGGTGAAACTTTTTCATCTCATTCCCTCTGAAACAAGAACAAAGCTACATGAAACTCCCAGTGCATATGCCTATTCAAAAAGGAGCGTTTTCCTTTTCCTTTGAACACTAAAAACATGTCACAAAAGCTGAGAAAGCCAGGGCTGAGTGGGAGGAGTCCGTCAGTGTCAGTACAGCCTCTAATATGCTACTCATGTCTTCTAGCAACTTTAAATCAAGGCCTAAGCAGACCCCTTTCTACTTAAAAGTGTGTGCAAATTGTAAGCGGGACATATCCTTGGAGATCCTCGCAGGAGTGCAACGTAAATGTCTGTATTTTAAATGTTCATTTACCAATATTAGAATTTTTCTCTGCTACTAACACACTTAGTCCTAATTGGATGTAATATCCAGGCTCCATATCCACTCTAATAAATCATTATCCTTAACAAATAGACTTCTAGTGTTAAACACACTGTATGTCTTTATGACTGGTACAGATAGAATAGGACTTCCATTTTTCTCTTCCTCTTGGTTGAGCTGGCATTATTTCCTTTTAGTCTGAGTGCTGATTATCTGCTGAAGAGGTCTCTTAATTTAAGACAAGGAACTAAAGAAGATCCAACTTTGTAAGACAACTTCAATTGTTCCCACCAAACACAACCCAGCAGAGGGATTAAGGGAAGCTGGTACAGTGAGATTCATAAAGAACTTCCATAGATTCATTTCTGAATTCTGACTTTTGCCAGCTAATGTGTCCCATAAGGGATCAATAGACATGGAAGATTAAAAGCATGATGAGGATGTGGCCCAACATCAGGATACAAAAGATATCTACTGATGGAAGTGTGATATCACATGATCTTATCTAAGTGAGGCTGAATATGTGTTGTAGATCCCATGGGAGACAAATTTGCTCGTCTTTGTGAACTTGCAAGCCACACCCACCTCTGTCACCATGGCTGCATTAAAACAGGCTAGATCCTGGATGTGGAAGAATTAATTCTCTAAAATCTTGACATAAATCGTCAATGATATAGAAAGACCATTAGCTTATCTGCCCTGTGTTCTAGTCTCTATTCTCATAATAGAAGACTTTTCCATTGTAGAGTCTTACAATTTTGACATTATGGATGCTTATGATTATGAAATATGTACATGCTTTTTACTTCTCAAACTGTTAGATCTCAGACAAACTAGAGTTAGTTATATATTCTTCAGCACATGCGATAATATGGCAACTTAGTCATGTAAGTCATGATGTCTTAATACTTTTCATCTAATTGATTTAGCCTTTATTCATA
This sequence comes from Microtus ochrogaster, assembly GCF_000317375.1. Taxonomy (NCBI): domain Eukaryota; kingdom Metazoa; phylum Chordata; class Mammalia; order Rodentia; family Cricetidae; genus Microtus; species Microtus ochrogaster. The sequence goes on along the minus strand of NC_022015.1, from coordinate 63,937,563 downwards.
TATATATTCATATATATATGTACATACATATACATACATACATACATACATACACATTATCCATTCTTAAATATAGTCTTGCATTGTATAACTGTTTTGGTCAGGGTTGGGACATATATACAATGTCAGTCTCATACTATTATGACAAGCTGAAAATTCCTATTGATGCCATAGCTATTGTAAAGTCATAGTACAATGTGTTCTCAGCTTGTCTGATGTTGGTATGAGCTTATCTATGGTGCTGCATACATAGACATAAAGTCACATAGTAGTAATGATACTAAATGATAGTCATTGGTTTCTGTTGTATATTTCTGTCTTCATTTTAGACTGCATTCCTAGTTTATTTTTTAAGAGTTTACTATAATACAAACTTTCCTGTATCTGCATCCCTTCACATAGTCTCAGTTTTCATAAAAATCTGAATTTCACTTTTAGTACTTCAAAAAAAATAAGAAAAGAGAAAAATTAAAATACCTTATTAAATGAGTCTTTCATAAGTATATTTTGCATGTAATGTTCATACAATATAAAGATAACTAAATGATGTGTTTCTGAATCCATATCCCTGTTTATCAAAGGATAGATGGCTGTGTATCCATACCTTCATAAAACATATTGTTCCATTCGTGTTGTTTATATTTGCAGAAAGTGTTGCACACTAAATCTCACTACTCATTCGCTCATTGTTAAGGTTCATTACCATTGTTGTAGTTGCAACCTAATTTGTTGCTCCTCAGAACTCCAGTGTTTTACAATGTATAAATGCCTCCCCAGTCTTCCATGATATACGTTTTTATATTACGAGTCTTATGTCTTAGAATTGAATATGACAGCACCTTTCATTTCCCTCATCACAAATGATGTGACAGTAAGAATGTCTGGAGGCACATCCTTCTTCTCATTCTGTATAGATCCTGTATGGACTTTAAAGTTTCCTTAAAGAGTTTCTAATTGTGGTAAATATGCATAAAACTTACCACTTAGGCATGTCTTTCTCCATATCAGAAAGCAATCTGGGGCAGATCTACCCTGGAGTAAGACCATAAAGCCATAAATCACATAGACTTGATTTTTCTGAACCTGTTGTGCTACTTTCTGCCCTGGAAATATGAGCTCATTATTATACTCATTTGCAGTGCACAAGTGTTCAGGTCCAGTTCCTCAGCATTAGCTATTTTTATTTCTCAGTTTTTCATTTTTTCTGAGCATATTTTTCATTGCTTTGATTAGCATTTTCTACTAAAATTTACTTCATACCTCAAATGAGCTTCCTTTGGTTTTCTGATACTCAATGTTTTCTTTTAGAAAAAGATCTTTTAAAAATAATGAATACATTATTTCTTTACTCACTTTGAAATTAGTGAATATTTACTGCCAGTTTTTATACATATTCATTATTTATAACCATCCTATAGGAAATGCATAACTTTTTCATTTTTTAATTGAAAATACATTATTTTTCTCATACAATATATCCTGATTACAGTTTCTACTCACTCCCATTCCCTCTCCACCTTCCCTCTCCTTTTCTCCGGATCCATTTCCTTGCTACCCTCCTCTCTTCCATACCTCTTCAATATACATTACATTTTTCAAAGAGCTGCACAAACATAATACCTTAATCAAGAGCAGAAATATATATATATATAGCAAAATTGACCTTACGTTTGTATTGATAGACCAAGATTCATACCAATGAAAAGTATTTATCTTTATAGCATAGCCCCCTTTAAATTTAAACAAACATTTACAAACAGTCATTTAGGGAATTTGGGCATTGTTCTCTAAACTACTTCCTGCTGATTCAGGGTGCTGTCAATCAGGTCTTTTATAAGGTATCCAGTGTGGTAGGTCCATCTCAGCCAGCTGTAATGGTTGTTGAACTATCTGGGCCATTGCTTCAGGGGATCTTGTTTGATTAAACTATATTAGCTCATAAAGAATCCACAAGTTTCTACCCTCTGTGGAAACAAAAACAAACCCTCTTTTCCAAAGCAATATATCCTTAGACCCAAATTTTGAAGTCAAGATACCTTTAAAATAAATATGTTGGTTTAGTTTAGCAGCCTGTACAATAAAATGTTTCTCTGTAGTTAGCTTATTCACAGTCAAGAAATTAAAAGAAAACACAATAATATACACAATCCAGACTCTCTGCGTATTTTCCATCCATATGTGACTTATTTTTCTTTATACCTTTAATCTATGACTCCCTGTACTCTGTCTCTTTAAAGGCTTTGTTTTTTAAAAAATTTACTTATTTATTATATACACAATATTCTGTCTGTGTGTATGCCTGCAGGCCAAAGAGGGCACCAGACCCCATTACAGATGGTTGTGAGCCACCATGTGGTTGCTGGGAATTGAACTCAGGACCTTTGGAAGAGTAGGCAATGCTCTTAACCTCTAAGCCATCTCTTTAGCCCCTTCTTATCCATTCTTTGATCGAGGGGCATTTAGGTTGTTTCCAGGTTCTGGCTGTGACAAACAATGCTGCTATGAACATAGTTGAGCACATGTCCTTGTGGCACAATTGGGCATCCTTTGGATATATACCCCAAAGTGGTATTATTGGGTCTTGAGGAAGGTTGTTTCCTAATTTTCTGAGAAATCACCACACTGACATCCAGAGGGGCTGTACCAGCTTGCATTCCCACCAGCAGTGCACAACCTCTCCAGCATAAGTTGTCACCAGTATTTTTGATCTTGACCATTCTTTCAGGTGTAAGATGGAATCTCAGAGTTGTTTTGATTTGCATTTCTCTGATGACTAAGGGTGTTGAACATTTTCATAAGTGTCTTTCAGCCATTTTAGATTCCTCTGTTGAGAGTTCTCTGTTTAGGTCTGTACTCCATTTTTTTTATTGGATTATGTGATCTTTTGGTGTCCAATTTCTTGAGTTCTTTGTATATTTTGGAAATAGAAAACACTATCCTGAGTGAGGTAAGCCAGACCTAAAGGCTTTGTTTTATTTTTTAAAACTATTTATTTCTTTTTGTAAGTGTTTATACTCTCTCTCAAGCCTGTGTACACTTTTAAAACACACCATGACCTGTTTACAGGTTTCTTTCTGTCTGAATCTGACTTTATTGTGTATCTGTAAATATTTTTTGACAAGAACTATTTAAAATGGTAAGCAGTGTGTTTGTGGTGGTCATGGATGCTGGCTCCACCTCTCTCAGTCTTTCAATATGGCAAAGGTACCTTTACTGTCAGCTTTGGGATGACTGGGAAGGAGCCATCATCTGCTTACTCAACTCTGGTAAGCAATTAGCCCATGCTGCTACCAAGTAACTTGCAGCATGCTTCCCACAGACCCCATTCAAGTGCTCAGCCTCCTAAAAGAGTCAGAGCTGTTCCTGAAACCAACATGAACCAAGATGTCTTTTTAAAGGAGCCAAGTAGATTTTGCTGCTACTGCTGAGTCAGGAAGCCTTCTCCTACTCTTAAAGGAATCATGCCTCTGCTTGCTTCCAGCAAACATAGCCCATGCAAGAAAATGCTGTTGCCATAAAGCTATGCTTAGCTTAACTCTGTTTTTGTATGTGTGTGCCTAGAATTCCTTCCCAAGCTCTCTCAGGTTTTATATGGATGTAGTTGTCCCACATTGGGTGACATTTTGTAGATGAAGACTGCTTGTTTATTTTCCGGCTGCCCAGATCCAAATAATAACACAGAAACTATATTTATTACAACAGTGTTTGGCCAATAGCTTAGGCATACTTCTAGTTAGCTGTTACATCTTTAATTAACCCATTTCTATTCATCTGTGAATCACCATGAGGCTGTGGCCTATCAGTTAAGTTCTGGCTGGTGGCTGGCATCTTTCTCCCTTGGCAGTCACATGGTGTCTCTCTGACTCCACCTATTTTTTTCTTTATATCTCTGTTTGGATTTCCTACAAGGCTTTACTCTACTAAGCCATTGACCAAAATAGTTTCTTTAATCACTAATTGTAATAAAACAACTTCATAGCATATGGAGGGGAATCCCATGTCATTTCCTTGTAGATCGCTTCATCTGGTTCCATCATTTTCTGGATGAAGTTCTTATGATGATACTTAATGCAGTCATCAAACTGATTATGGAGGCAGACCAGTTCAGGCACCCTCTTCACTATTGTTTAGGGTCTTAGCTAGAGTCATCCCTGTGGATTACTGGGAATTTCCTTAGTGCTTGGTTTCTTGTTAACCTCATGATGGCTCACTCAATCAAGATATCTTTTTCCCTGCTTTCCCTGCATTTCCCCCATTTCAACCATAGGATGTTGCTCTTTAGTTATGAGGCATTACCAAGATCAATGGAAATTGATTGTGTTGCTTTGCTGATGTCTCGTGGTTTCCTGACCAGTAACTCGCAGGTAGGTATCACATGTCTGACACTATGATTATCATTTAATAAACCATGATTTCTTAAAGTAGCATTGTCTCTCATGCAGAACATCTTTCTTTAAGCTCCTTTTATTTAGCTATTTTTTATAATTAGCATATAAAGTAGTGGATTTTTAACATCATAAAATCATATCTTTGACATCATAGACCTTTGAATAATTTGTTAAGAACATTTCCTTATTAACTCGGTCAAAATATAGTCTTTTACATTTTTTTTCCTGTGTGATTACTTTTCTAACTTTACACTTGGGTCTTTGTTTATTTCGTATCTAGTTGGATGAAGTCAAAAGGTAAAGACCCACCTCTTTCTCTATAGAGTAAATTAAGTTTTACAAAATATAAACTACACCATCCATTCCTTCCTAGTGGCTTTGTAGAAATATCTTTCTCTTATGGAAGTTTTTATACTGCAGAGATCTATTAATATTTATGCCACAGTGTTCTAATAATTCCATTTTTAGTTTCTGAATAGTTTTATACCTTTAATATGCACCATAGCATCTTAATAAGTATAATGTCTGATAGGGTTTGTGTCCTTTCTTGTTCTTTCATAATGTTGATAGCCAGTTCTTTGGCTTTTCTCCTACATTAGCTTTAGAATATGTTTGTCTAATCCTTCTGACTATTCTTTCTATGACTTTTGCATTGAATTCACAGATTAATTTGGAAAAAAACTGACCTTTTTTGTAAGCCAGCTCCCATAGCATACTGCTCAATTTATTAAATTTTTCTTTTGTCTTTTAATGTACATAGGATACTTTTTGTGAAAGGTTTTCTTCATTCATTGCTGGGTTTATTTCTATAAACTTTTCTTTAGTTAATTCTATTATTGGTCTTGTCTTATTTTCAGACTGTACATTTTACGAATTGTATCTAGTAAATAAAAAATGTTTTGTGCTGTCAAGAATAGGTGTTGGCAATGCATACATATATTCAATTATCACAATGTACTCTATAAATATCTGTGAATGAAATAGTAGCAATTAATTAAGAAAACATACATATCAGACTAAACATTTTTGTAAAAGGATGAAACAAATGCTTTTTATGGATGTCTGCTCAGTAAAGACAAATTGTGCTCATTTTTGCTGGGTTAGCTTTTTTTGCCACATAGCAACAATTCTTCTTGTTTAATGCTGGAGACTAGCCTCCTCCAAGAGTTCTTTTACTGAGAGTGATTCACATGAGATTCAGGAGGTAGAAGGAAAGCAGGGACCATTATTATTAGCAGGTATTTGATACTCAGAGAGCTTCTGATCACACCCTTCTGCTGGACCCCTCTATCTTACTTCCTCTTCACAATTCCCATATTGCATCCACACAAATACCAGTAGTTTCTTAGACTTCCCACACATCCTGGCTTTGCTACTGTGTCAGATATCCACTCTCTTAGCCGCATTTCAATTCCTGTACCAAACTCTATTTATATGTCATACACAGTGACTCTTGTTTCTTGATTGAACTCTGGCTGATGTAGCTGTACTGATGGCTTTTTTATTTAGATATATAAGTGAAACCCTGAAGCACATAAAATTATCTTACAAAAATATAAGACTTAAATAAGAAACAAAGTAAGTTGCCAGACTTAGGAAATTATTGCTTAATTCATGGCATGGATATATTGTTATTAATCCATTTATCATATTTTTCATGATGAGAGAAACAAAGAGCAAGATCATGCCATTTGAACTTTTATTAAAACACTACAAAAGCAGAAAACCAAGCTACTGTCTATAGAGTCAGAGGGGTTAGGTAAAGCAAAGGGTCTAGCAGGAATGCATGGATCTCCCCAGGAGAGGGGAAATAGAGCATATATAGATTTTACAGATGATTTGGGCGTAAGGATGAGAACAGGGGCATCGAGTGTGGGGAGGGGAGGGAAAGGGTACAGAAAGAAGTATCTATAATTGATTCTCTTGACTCTTCCAAGTGCAGGTATTATAGACAATACACTATTATACCCACCTACTACTTATTAATTTAAAAAAGAAACCTTTAAAATTCTTAGCACACTATAGCCAGAAATAGCTTTCTTAATCCAACTAGTGTCATATGTTGGAAACTTCATGTCTAATTGCAAGATTTCAGGTGCGTTTCCTTTATGAGCAGGTAAAATTACTTATTACCCCACTTATATTCAATATTGTTTTGAAGGGTTGCCAGTATAATAAGAAAAAAATGAGGAGAAGAAATACCTTATTTTTTGCATTTGAATACTATTATTTGCATAGAAAATTCAAGATAATCTGCAAATTATTAGAATTAAGAAGAGAGTTCAGTAAAGTTGCTATGCACAGGTAAATATAAAAAATAAATTAGTGTGGTATAGGCCATCGAAAATTCAAGTAAATACGAAATAGAGAGTTGTCCCTTGCTATCTGGGGGTTGATTCTAGAACTTGTATACACCAGGTCTGAAGAGGTTTCAGTCTCTCATGTGAAACTGAATTGTATTTGCATATAACTTATTAAGAGGTGTTCTCTAGATTACTTATAAATGTTCATGCAATTTAGTTACTTTGTGCATTTTAATTTTATGTGCATGTAGTTTTTTTGTGGGTGTATGTTTGGGTGTGAGCTTATGTATGTATGCCCACATATGCATGCATGTGCATATGTTTATTTTTTGAGACACTGTCTTTCACTGATCCAGAGCTCACTTTATTGGCAAGACTTGTGGGCCAGTGAGATTGGGGATCTGTCTTTTTCCTTCCGCAGTGAAAGGATTTCAGATGTGCACCCCTGTGCTTGGCTTGTACATGGTTGCTGGGGATATGAACTCATGTCCTGATACTTGCATGGCAGCATCTTATCCATTGAGCCATGTCTTCAGCATTAACTTATGTAGCATAAATGTTATGTAAACAGTTACTAGAATTTATTATTTAGGGATGATGAATTGAATGAAAAAAAGTGTAAGTATTAATCATGAGTGTGGAACTCAGAGATACATTCTAACTGCAGAAATAGCAGACCTAAAATGAACCATCAAATATAAATTTTAAGGATAATGGCTATATATTTGTAAAATTATTACTAGACAATAAGGCATATATAACAAGATTTAGCCTCATCAATTATTCAGTTTTTTATGTATACAATCTAAGCAATTTTGAACCACTTTCAGGATTTTTAAAATATTTGAAAGAAGTGTACTGAAGATACCTAATATGTAGGAGAGGAAATTATTGGAGAGGGTTGTCTTTCTGAAAAAAATAGATAAGTTTATTATGTAGATTTATCATTTAGTTAACAAGGCTTAAGTAGGTAAGCCAAGAAAAGAAAGGTCCACTGATGATTAAAAGGAGTCAAAATGAATACAGGAACACATAGGGATTGAGTTAGATATTTTGGCAAATCAATTAGAATAAAATTGTCCTCTTACCAAAATATTACAAGGAATCAAACTAACTTCTAGAGAAATAATTATTTCTTGAATCAAAAGTTTCTGTTCTGGAGTGCAAATAAATCTACATGAAAGCAATATTTGATGGTTTTTAAATGAAAATATAAGATTGCATTTTCTTCTTAGTGTAGAAAAGGTTTGACTTAAGAATAAACCATGGGGCAAGAGTGGTACATTAGATGAGCTAAAGTTAAAGAGAACACACATGCACTGCAACATACAAATAAACAGTGCAAAACATCAAACCCAGACTGAGAACTATTTTGAACTATATTTGTGAAAGGATTACTTAACATTTAAAATGTTCAAGTAAATTTTTTTTTTCTGAGATAGGGTTTCTCTGTGTAGCTTGGAAACCTTTCCTGGGACTCTCTCTGTAGACCAGGCTGGCCTTGAACTCACAGAGACCCAGCTGCCCCTTTCTCCCAAGTGCTGGGATTAAAAGCAAGAGTCACTGCCACCAGGCCAAGTAAAATATCTTAAAAGGAACTGGAAGATTATTAATTGGGGATCTACAGAAAGAGGAATACTACAAGGTCTGCACATAGACCCATGAAAAGACATTCAGCTCTGTAAGAACTAGAAACCGAGCATCTACCACATTGGAGCTATGAGGTTGCCAACAGAGGTGGGCCTCATTTAATGAAGACAGAATAAAAGTTAGCAACATCTCTGGCCAACCATGTAATAAAGATGAAGCTGCATGCCCTCTTCTATGCAGTGTTTCTATTTCTAGACGGAGATAGTTAGTGAAACTCTGGCACATATGCCCAGGAGGCATTTGAAAAGGTGTCCAAGGCAAATTCTTTTCGGAAACAATGTAAGTAAAACAACTAAGAGGGAATGTATACATTTATGAGTTTATTTGTACTGAATTAAGTACTATTCATTAGTAAAAATGAACTGTAGTCATGTCTGCAAATATGAGTATGAACCACAAAAATAAGATAAGGTGAAGAAAGCAATTTGTTAAAGACTGCATCCATTCCATTGTGACATTGTTTATATACCATCTAAAATGTCCTAAATCAATACACAGTGATTAGTAACACATAGTGATTCAGTGTAGAAATATTCATGGAAATAATCATCCAGATTATGGCTACTTGCAGTGAATGTGAATAAAGATATGGAAGTACACAGCTGAGTATCCTTCATGTTTGTTTAGGTCCCCAATAGTGGGTACTTAAACAATTTTTACTTTGGAAATGTTTCAAGACCCCAGTTGGCTCAGTAATCCACTTCTAGAATTAGAGTGATAGAGTTATTCATCCTGAAGAGTCTTCCTTGAGGAGAAAGTTGGGGGTATTCTCAAACTTTTCATACAAGGGAGTGCTCTGCTTGAGGATAAAACAATTTTTATTTTTCCAATAGACTGAATTCTCCATTGGAACAATTCAGCTGCATTTGCCATCACACCCCTCTGCTCATTAATTCACAACATAAGACAAATAGAGCCAGGCGGTGGTGGTGCACACCTTTCATCCCAGCACTCAGGAGGAAGAGGCCGGTGATCTCTGTGAGTTCAAGGCCAGCCTGGTCTACAAGAGCTAGTTCCAGGCAGGACAAGCCAGATAGCTACAGGGAAAACAAAACAAAACAAAACAAAACAAAACAAAACACCCTGGAAACAAACTCTTGAGTTATAATATAGGCATGTAAAATCCAAGATATCCATGGGACTGCTTCAATTATTTTGGCAACAAGATAGCACCATCATTTTGATTTTTTCTCTCATCTTTAGCCACATGAATCATGTTTTCTCTGTCAGAAAAATGTGATGTTACTCTTGAACAACTGCTCCAATCGTGAAGGCTTTTCCGTTTTTTTGAGCTTCCTCATTCAGTAGAGAAACTGTTCTAACTGATTTAAATGGGATGTCTCCTGGCCAAATAATTGTGAAAGACATAGACTTTAAAAAGTGAAGATGATTGAATGATTGACTGAACCCTAAGCCTACCCTCGTGCATACTGGTGAGAAACCAGGTGTGTTTTCCCTGAAATAGAAACAAAACATGATGCCCTCCCCTTCTCCACACACCATTTTGAACTTTACCTGGAAATACTATATCAAGTGCAGTGAGACTGTGAAAGGAAAGAAGGCACATGCATTTAGACAGAAGAAGAAAAACTGTGTTGTACTGCATTGAGCATGATGGCCTATACAGAAAGCCCGTGAATCAACCAAAAGTTCCTGGAAAAATCAAACAAGGACAGCAAGGTCACAGTTAATAAATCCAGCTGGCAAAAATGAGCTGCTGGCTTATACACTTATTGCCGCCCAATTCCATTTCCCAATTTAAAATACCATTTACAATTACAATGTGAACAAAAAAATCTTAGCTATAATTGTAGCAAATTATGTATAAAATCCATATGCAGAAAATTTTGACTCTAATGAAAGGAAAAAGCATTGTGTTCTAGATTATAAAGTTGAATCAATGGGAACTTGGGTTAGTTAGCATTTTTGTGCTGTTATTCTTTCACAGACTCCTTGAATGTCCTTGTCAGGTTCCCCTACTTCCCCTTATCAATTAGACATCAATCTTCATCTATGAAAACAGCAGACTTTCAGCCCAAATTACGTCATCTATTGTTCTCCCTAATATTACACACCAAGAAACCGGTAGAGTTTCTACCTGCTGAAGACCTTATCAGTGGCGTAGTGATTCCAGCTCATTCAAAGAGAGATCGGAACTGTCCAAAGGATTCACTGTTTGCTCCACCCTACACTCGCAGTTAGGTCCCTGTCTTTAAGACTGTGGGTGAACGAGAGGTTGGCTTCAGTTGGCGCCAATTAGCACACCTGGGTGACCTAATCATATCGACTGCTTTCTGCCTTTCGTAGATTCCCACTTGCCTGATTCTTATTAGAGTCTTACTGTTCTCTAAATTTCCATTTAAAATGTCCAGTCACATTGGCAGGAGTTGTAGTTCAATTGAGTTGACACTGGACTCTTTTTCTTCCTGCAATAGGTTTTACTGAACAAAGCTGTCATTACTGCTTTAACTCCTGCCTGGCTTCACCACTGGCATATGTTTAGAGGATCCAAATAAGCAAATGTGCTACCACAGTTATTTTTACCATTGAACTATTACATTCATTTATTAAAGTTCTTTTTGAAAACATGATTAACTTTAAAAAAAGAGGACATGAAGTTGGGAAGGAGTGTGTTGAAAGTTATCAAGGAGGGAGTTAGCAGAGGAGACTGAGGGGTACATATGACCAAAATACATCATATACGTGTAGGAAATTCTCAAAGGATACATTTTAAAAAATCAAAAAAAAAAAAGGAAAGAACCCCACCACACCCAAACAAAATAAACTAACCCACCAACCAACTAAATGACCCAAATGTTATGATGAGGAAATCAGTCATGATGAAGGGGTGTTATTTCTAGCCGGAGCAGACAGATTTTTTTGAAAGGAGATTAGGGCAATCAGATGGGGGTGTGAGGGATAAGGAATTTGACTAACACTGAAGATATTAAGGGTGGAGGATTCACTCTAAGACTTCAGGGTCTCGTTAAGAGTGGAAAATGCAATCCAGATAAAGATAGACAATGGCGTTCAAGCCAAAGTTTACTTGAGAAGACTGCATAGAGGAGCCAGGGTACTTTGGTTGAAGAAAATCTTTGTTAAAACTAACTCAAGATGTCAGTAACAGGAAAAACTGGGTTTGTGATAAATGGAAACTCTACTATCCATTTTTCTGTATCTCTACTACTATGTGTTAAAAGTTCTTAATATCTTTTCCTTTTAAAAAAGTCAAGGTAGGTTATGCCCTGCAATTTCCTTAGGGGTAAAGCCACACTTTGTGGCCTTTCTAAGTGCAAAGGGTTTGGAGCCATGTGACGCTATTATTTCTGGCTGGCTGCCAATTGCCTCATCAAAGTTAACTCTGTAACACCTATGTCCAAAATAAAAGTAACCCATCCTGAGATCACAGATATAGCAGGCTTTTGAGTCTTCTATATTTATGTCAAGAACCTTGCTCAACCATTTTCCTTTCCCTCCCTTCCACATTAAAAAAGTGGAAGATTAAGTAGCCCCAAATGAATACAACTAAGATAAAACAGGTTACAATAAATTCTTACACACCCCGCTATCATTCTTCCCCAAAGAAAGTACTTTGTAAGTGTTCAAAATATTGGAAGACACAACAAAGGTCTGCAGATGAAATTCTCAGATCTCTGCAGGAGTGAATCCCATAGAGATGCCTGTGAAGTTACTGGAGGGTGAGGCCATTGGCCCCATTAGAGACGTAATGAGCCTGTACGTTTTCACCCTGAACCCCGGCTCCGCAGTCAGTGGAAGCAGGCTCAGTAGCTTCTTCCCAAGCAGCTCGATTGCTCCTGAGGGCTATCACCTTCTAAAGATCCCTCTAGGGCTACTGAATAAAATGGAAGAATTATTCCCCTGGCTGAAAAGCTACCATCTCTGGATTAACCACTGCGACCACACAAATCTTCCTTGCTGTTTTCACCTCTGCAAGGATTTGTCCAATAATGTCACAAACTCTGACATTGAAACAGGTTTAATAGGTGCCGTCGCCCAGGAGAAAGAACAGTGGGGAATCTTGTAAACCAATTCTGCCTAGATTTAGACTAAATAAGCATAAGAGATATTTACAGCTTATTTTCTATATTCCAGGTGCCATTTGATGGGTTTGGCACTAACTATTTTGCCCAAATTCACAACCCATACATGAATTATTCTCATGCATAGCACTTGAAAGAGAGGGGAAAATCTACTAATTGGGCAGTTGTCTCTAGAATCACAGATTTGCATGTATGGGTATTTGGTTCTCCATCCAATTCGGGTGCCCTTTTCTGTGCAAAACAAAGTAAGGGCTAAACAATTCTTATTTGGTCCAAGTTACTAAGTGTCTGCTGTTTACGAAAAGCATTCTTAGCAAGTGAGAGTTTTGAGGGAAATGGGAACTACTAAATATCATGTTGGACTTCAGAGATTGCTTAGCACTTAGCTGTACTTCTCTTACAGAAGACCCAAGTTCAGTTCCCAGCATCCACACTGGGTCTCTCATAACCCTCTGTAATTCCAGCTCCAGGGAATCTGATACCCTCTTGTCTTACATAGGCACCTGAACTTGTAACAAACACCCCCCCCCCGACACACACACACTTAATAATAAAATCTTAACCAGTTCAATGTAGTGTATTCTATTTGATATTTGGAAGGCTTTCAAATATTAAGTGAATAAATTCTTTAATAGATTAAGATTATATTAGGTACTAAAATAGATTTTAGAATTGTACCTAGTGTATGTTTGTGAAGAACTGTGACTCGCATTGGAAATCTAAAAAGAAACATAGCTTCATTTTCAGTAGATAGGGCTGTGTTAATAACAGTGTCTAGCCGGGCAGGATTGAAAGATGGAGCAGGTGCCATCTGAATCTAGATAGCCTCACAGCAAAGCGGTTTCTTAGTATTGTGCATAAAATTAATCAGCATGCAGAAAAGGTCCAGGTCTGAGAAGATAAACGACTTAAAGGCATTTGATTACTGCTGGGGAGTAATTGGGTTTGTGTAATTAATGACTGAAGAATAGGAAGAAAACAGGACATTATTCAAAGTTGAAGCTTGAGTCTAGGTAAAGAGGGTACTGATCGGTACGGATCCAGCGACTTGAAGACATTTTTCCATCACAGGCAAATGAGTAAGTGCTTGGATTTTTATAATTAATTAATGAATTAATTTGTAGTAATAATGTCACTTGAAAGCTGCTCATGGGAGTAGAAACAGGTGTAGACATTTTGACCCCTTATGCTTTTTCTCTTCTCTCATTTTATCGCAGACACCTTTCAACTAGGCTTTCTTCATCTTTTCTGCTTTTAAAGCCTATGTTATAATTACACCATTCCTCCTTTCTTTTCTTCCCTTGAAGTCCTCCCACACACCCTTCCTTGCCCTCTTTCAAAGTCATGACCTCTTTGTTCATTAATTATTGTTACATGCATATATGTATATGTATTTACATATTTCTAAATACAATAGGCTCAGTCTGCATAATGTTACCTGTACGTGTTTCGAGGGAAGACAGTTTGGTATTGGATAATCAGTTGGTATACTCTTCCTAGGGAAGACTTTCTCCCACTCTCAACATCCCTTAGTCACCAGCAGTGTTTGCTGCAGTTGGTCACGTGTGCTTGTCACTCAAATTGCATTATACAAGCTGAGCAGGTTATATTTAGAAATATATATGCATATATATTATATACATATAATGTAATTATAGTATAATCTCAAAAATATAAGTAAAAATATATTTTGAACACTCTACGCTTCCTGGCTTTGACTATCCTTACTTCACTAACACTCAACTGTTCCCATAAGTCTCTTCCACTGATTCTTGCCTATTTTCCTGACTTGTCCAAGTTCAAAATAGAGGATTGATTAAATAATAAATAGTTCTTAATGGGAACCATGTGTGTGCGTGCGTGTGTGTGTGTGTGTGTCCTTAGTTATCTTTCTTTACCTATTAAAAGGTCAACTCCAACTTAGTAATTGTGACTGCCCAGGTTGCTTACCCACTGTGAAACTTGGTTTTCTTCTTTGCGGCTGATGATCATAACTGCATGGGATGTTGGGAGGACTGCATGGTAATGTTGCATGGGGGGGAGGGTCCTCAGCACAGCTTTACCTGCACTCAATAATTAGCCATGCTTGAAGGTCACTGGCATGCCAGCAGGCAGCCCTGTTTCACCAGCCTGGGGGACTGCACAGAAACCTGTTCTGCTCAGTAATGACTAATTCTAGCAGGGAAGACCTTGAACTCCACATTTCTGAAGGGCTCAAAGAATGGTTTTCTTTTCTTAAGTAGAATGGCGTGCTTGACAGCTCAAAAAAGACTGGATTGTAACCACATCTGTATTAGCCTTTGGGCTAGAGCTAAGATAAAAAGCTGTAAAAAACTTGTCCTGCCAAAGCCGTCACCAACAAGCAGGTGACTTTGGAAGCTCATAACGCTTGAAAGAACAAAACATTCCAATCTGGGGTTCGGCCTTGGAGGCCAGAGTGTTGTCACAGCAAACTTTGAAAAAAATGATTGCTAATGTTTTGCATAACTCGCTTGATTAAATGAGTGCATTCCAGTGGATCAAGCTCAACCCTGAGATGTTAACACAAAGGAGGCAGAGAATATATTTGGTTTTTGTTGCTGTCACTTCTCTGATAATTTTCTTTGTTTGAATGAATTCTGCTACTCTTGAGTTTTCCTACTTAGAGGCATTTTCATTTATTTAATTATTTGCTGAGGCTATTTTTCCAGCAGGGTTTTGACACTTCTTTCTGTGCACTGATTTCTGAAACTTACATAAATAAATAACATCTTGGCAGGTTGAAACTTCCTACTTAGCTAACTCCTTGTGACCTTAAATATTCAGCAGAAGCAGAGGTTTCCATTAAATCAGCTGGCCTAAAAAACTTTCAGGTGTCCTATTTTGGGGAATGAATTGATGGAAAGCCAGATAGTGTTATTGGACTATTTATTCAGGGATGTTTGATAACAAAACTTTGATGAGGGCACAAGCAACTACTCTAGCAGGTATTTCAGACTGTTGTGTTCCTTAAACATACTTTATGTCCTTATACTGTTTCTTTCACTGGTAATTCTGCCCAGAGTCAATATTCCTTTTCCTGATTCTTTCATGAATTACTCCATTTGACCATGTGCTTCTGACTTTGTGTATTACTCTCATCTTTGTACAAGGATTCTTACAGCTTTCTTATCCTAAGTGTCCATGAAAGAAGAGACGATCTCTATGCCACTTCCACACAAATTCCAACTACTTACCTAATGCCTCATGGCCTTAAAATTTTGAAGTCGGTCACCAATTTGATCATTTGCTATTTAAAGTGACAAAGATCTGCTGTATTTCTTGAACTTTTTCTTTGACACTTTTCTTCTGTTTGTTTGTTTTATTTTATCTAATTTTGTTATATTTCTATATGCCTGTTTGTATTCTATTGAGAGAAATAAAGAAAGGGTGTGAATTTGAGTGGGTAGAGGAAAAATGGATGATCTGGGAGTAATTAGGAGAGGGAAAACCATAATCACAATATACTTTATGAAAAAAAATTATTATCAATAAAAATTCAAAAAGTCTCAAATTACCAAAAAGATGATTCATAAAAAATAATTAGTGAGGAAGAGGGTGAACTCACTTATATTGTAGGTTGTAGAGTATAAGAGGGTTGCCCACTGGAGAAAATAAAGACATTGAACAGCATAAGCTGCTTAAAAATCGCACCTGTAACTTCCATGGTTAGATCCTCAGCAGTTTTTTTAATACAATTACAGGATGCTTTTAAGCCAGTGCCAAAAGCTTTTAATCTGTTTTCACTTCACTTCTGATGGCTGTTTTACATAGATGACATCAAAAATCCACATTTTGTCTGGGCTTTAATCTGATATCAAATGTGATAAAAGGCAAATAGTAGAACAGGGGATTCCCGGTAATTTTTTTCAAGTGCTTTAGACAAAGAACATTCAAAGAAAAAAAAGACAATACACATTTTCCTTTCCACACTGTTTTTTGTCTCTCAGAATACTTTTTCTCTTTCACTGTTTTGTGGACTTTTCTACTCTTTCCTTATTGGGTTCTCTTCTTCTGGCACCGTCACACACGCTCAGAGCTACAATTCTGTCTTCTTTTTCTGAACTCTCAAACTCAGTACTTCCTTACCTCAGGCTTGCCATGCAGTTTGAGGAAAGTTTCCGTATTGTTTTTAGTTATCCAGTTGCAAATATCAGAAACTTAGAGAACTTTTAATCCAACCACAACCTTTTTTCAGAAAATTTTCAACAATATTGAGCAAAATATTTATTTTCAGCCTCCAAGTTCAACACAATGCTTTCTACCCAAGGGAATATCTTGGTTCTCATAAGTTATATACATTGAATTAAAATGTTTGTGACTGTCAATCTACTGCTCCTGATTTTGTCATCTGGAGCCCCACAAAACCAACTGTCTCTCTTCCACACAGCTGCTGACTGTTGGCATATCAAATCTTCCTTTAACCTTCTCCAGGATTTAAATTCCTAGGATCTCTAGATGGCTAAGAGAGACTTGTTTGCACCTGAACAAAGAAGACCTAAAGCTAAGCTGTATAGTTAATTGCATTTAAAACTTTCTATTAATATAAAACTAACTATTAATATAATAGCATATATTAATTACACATGACAATCTGCTTCATTATGACATTTTCTAGATACATGTGATGTGTTTTGATCACATTTATGCCCTTTATAGTCTATTGTCCCTCTCCCACTCCCACCAACCTACTGATCTTTCTCTTATTAACTAATTCCTCTTCTATCTTCACATTCTCCTCCTCCTTTTACTTTTCTTTCTTTTACTGAATCAATACGTTTAATTAGTATTACTTACAGAACACTACTGAGGGATTAATTAATGAAGCATAGGCAATTTACCAGTGGCCACATCAGAAGAAAAAAATAGCTCTCTCTTCCCCCTCACATCCATTAACTGTCCATGAGTGTTCAGAGATGGACGGTGCCTCATGTTTCCCTCCTTGACTGTGATGAGATTTTGACATATTCATCTTGTAAAGGGGTTGTGCAGATCATTACAGTTCCTTAGGGCTCAAGGGCACAAAGGCTTTGTCCTGACTAGAAGAGAGTGTTCTCAACGTTCCATCCCTTCCTTTTGCCTCTTTCATTTATTCTGCTTCCTCTTCCAAAATGTTCAGAAGTTCAGAGGGGCTGAATAGATGACTCATATTTTCAGCATTTTGACAAATTAAAATTCTCTACATTAACAACTTCAAAAATAAACTCTTCTGGCCAACACTGACAGCATCACTAATTTATAGGCGTGACAACAAAGCTAAGAAGGCAATCTGAGAAGCGCATCATTATTAAACCACCATCAGTAGCTTCTCTGCTAAGAGCCCATGACCTCTCAAGCCATGAGCTTTTGATCAGTTTTACAGTAGAGTTGAAGCTCGAGATGAGTGATCTTAAAAGAATGCTAGAACTCAGCAATGAAGAGAATGGAACTTTTTAAAACTTGCCCACCTGCCATGGTAATGGTGACCCTGACTACTTTGTACAAGAGCAGCCTGTAGTCTTCACAGTAGCCTTGATTTAGAAAAATAAAATCATATATTCAACCTGTCATGTCAACTCTTCATAATAACAAAAAGAAATAGGTACCTTGGATTTATGTATCATAATGAAGATTTTTTTAAACAGCATGCATTTAAACTTTATTATGGGGCAGAGGGATGTAACATCGAATAATGTAAGTGGCTGAATATCTCTATTTATTCCATCGGGTTGGTTTGCTAGCATCTTCTGTCCTAATGTGCATTTCCCAAGGAAGCTGCCCTACACAAACTGCAACAAGGGCAGGTTTTTCTTCCTTTGGCTTTTTGTTCACTATTAAGACCTTGAGATGCTATGGATCTATGAGTAAGGGCAGGACATTAATTCTTCTACAGCCTTCTGCCTAGTCTCTTAGACCTGGTAATGATCCTGTACTAAACACTGTTGCTTTCTCTCCTGGATTACTGTAATTGTTGCCTCTCCAACTCCTCAAAGGTTCTCACCACTTCTTTCCCTGGAGAAAATTCCATCTCTCTCAGATTTTTGTTAATCTTGTCCAACCTCTTGAAATAGTCTCTTCATCAAATCTTCCTCCATTTCTTCCTGCATGGACCGTTAATGGCACAGCAATTCATCAGAATTATAGATTTTTTTAAGAGGTTAGTGATAACTTTCATGAACTATAGCTACTCCACACATTCTTTAGAATGGGCTTGGCTCTTCCAATTTCTGTCATGGAGTGCTTTGGATATCCCAGATTTTCTCTGTCCATTGTTCAAATCAGTCATACATCAGCCAGCTCCCACCTCATGAGGCCTTAGTGTGTACTTGGTTGTAAATATCATGAAAACAAGCACAATGGATTTATCTGTTAGCAGATGATTTTAAGATGCTCATCAATCTAATCATTAGTTTCTGCTTCTGTTTAAAATGAAAGAAAAAAATATGTACCTATACTTTCAGATCCAGTCTCTGACAATTCTTGGATGCCTGGTTTGAGAGACCATGGTACAGCGAATATACACTTGAGATCAGAAACTTGACAATTACCAAATCTCAACTTAATTGCTTCTAGCTCTATGTCATTAGCCAACTTATTAAATATTTCTGAACTCCAACTTTTTGGTCAAACTACAAGATACTAGCATCTAATTCATATGTTGATTAAATAAGATACTTCATTAAATATTAGCACAATCTGTCATCTAAAAACATAGTACAAATATGTATTTGAAAGAAGAAAAACATTTTCTTGAGCAATATAGATATTGCTCTTCTGTAGCCTCATCAATCAAAAGTAAAGAATTAGACAAAGGCCGGGCGGTGGTGGTGCACGCCTTTAATCCCAGCACTCGGGAGGCAGAGGCAGGCGGATCTTTGTGAGTTCGAGACCAGCCTGGTCTACAAGAGCTAGTTCCAGGACAGGCTCCAAAACCACAGAGAAACCCTGTCTCGAAAAACCAAAAAAAAAAAAAAAAGAATTAGACAAAGGCATAGATGTCAGGCTAAGATATTAGTTGCTAATTTAAATATTCATTAATTTTATTATTTTTATTAATGTATGTGTGTGTGTGTGTGTGTGCACACTGTGTGTATGTGTGAGTGTCTGCATGAGCCAGAAGAGTACATCCAATTCCCCAGAGATGGACCTATAGGTAGCTGCAAGAACAGCCTCTGCCCTATTTCCTATGGGTAACTCTGAACCAATCGTTGATCTAGGAGATGATACTAAGGAAGCCTTAGGCAAAGGAGAAAGGGAGTCTGTGCTCTGGATGAACCTTTCTTCAGTACTTCCCAGAGATCTTGGTGAAGTTTACCTAGATGCCTTGTAATTTAGGATTCGTCCACCCTATTTTCTGTCCTTTCCCCTTTACTTGAGACCAGGTTAGCACCACAGTCTGAAGTCTTCCCTAGTCTTTCCCCGGGTTCCTTTCCATCTTCTTCCACAAGCATTTCTGTCTTTGTTAGGGTTTCTATTGCTGTGAAGAGACACCATTACCACAGCAACTCTTATAAATGATAACATTTAGTTGTGTTGGCTTGTTTATAGTTTCAGAGGTTCAGTCCATTTTCATCATGACAAGGAGCATGGTGGCGTGCAGGCAGACACAGTCCTGGAGGAGTGGCTGAGAATCTTATATCTTGCAGACAACAGGAAGTTGACAGAGACACTGGGAAGTATCCTGTGTAGTGGAGACGCGAGCAGGCTTGCTTTTCGTCCCACCCGACTCCTGCATGGTTAGCTTAGCTCGGGAAACAATAACACGGAAACTGTATTCATTTAAACACTGTTTAACCCATTAGCTCTAGCCTCTTACTGGCTAACTCTCACATCTTGATTAACCCATTTCTATTAATGTGTGTAGCACCACGAGGTGGTGGCTTACCGGGAAGATTCTATCCTGCGTCCATCTCAGAGAGGAGAGCTATGGCGTCTGCCTCACTTCCCTTCTTCCCAGCATTCTGTTCTGTCTACTCTGCCCACCTAATTTTCTGCCCTATCAAAAGGCCAAGACAGTCTCTTTATTAACCAATGAAAGTAACACATAGACAAAAGGCCCACCTACATCAATCCTGATCATAGCAAACCTCAAAACCTGCTCCCACAGTGATGCACTTTCTCTAACAAGACCATACTCACTCCAACAAAGCTACACCTCCTAATACAGACACTCCCTATGCGCTTATAGGAACCAATTGCATTCAGACTACCACAATCTCCCACAATAAAAATCCTTTCATCTTAACCTTCTCTTGGTACCTTCTTCTAGGAGGATTAATGTTCCACAGGTATAGAAAGCAAAAGTCATGTCTTTTTTTCTATACCCTTAAGGCCGTGCCTCTTTTTATCTTTCCATTTTATGTCTAATTTTTTTAAAAAAACATCGACATTTATTATGGTAGATACTTTTGAAACAGTATTAATAGTCAATAGTTAAAGTGTATATGGAACTTTTTTTTATGTGATCTTAATGTGTCTTCAAGATTTTATTATGACTTTGCTCTTAGGCTATAATTTGAATTATTTTAAAAATAACCCAAATGATTCAGAAAAAAAAACTATGCAATCCTTTCAGTTGAATTGTTAAAATTTCTTCACAAATAACTCTTGAATCACTTGTATAAAGCCTTTTAAAACTTTAGAGTAAGGTGAGCTTTCTTAAATTATGTAATCACTACTTCAAGTAATGCAATGTATTTTGAAGTCACAATTTCTAAAACATATTTTAAAAACAACTTTTTCTGACTCTGCTTGAAAAGGAATGGAGTGATAGTAACAAACAAGATTTCACTCTGAACGTTGTTGAATTCTCATATTTGAAACAAGTGCTACTAAATATGCTGTACGACTAAATATGAAAGTGCAAAAGATGAAGACACACTTTTAACTTTTTAAACACAGTGCATAGCTGTCTCCTTCAGCACCCCATAGAAGAGGTACATGCTCCACTTAGGTAGAAAGTCAAGTTGCATACTCTTTCTTTCCTTCCTAGAATTACATGACAGTTGTCTACTAAAGTACTCTCTTGGTCCTAGGCTCCAACTTTATTTTCTAAAAGGCTGTGCTTCTTATGCAAGAGAGCCATTGACTGAAAAAGTCATGCTCAAACTGACCACCTAGGTGGAAAATACCTGGCAAACTAATACATTCCATGCCAGTCAGAGCAAGCATTTCTCAAAGTCATAATTTTGGCAGAAATGTCATGGCACTGAAGATAGTTCTTTTATATATGCAAGATAAAACACTTCTTCTCTACTTTCTTGCCATTTATATCCATTTTTAGCCACATAAAATTGGGAGTATATTTTCACAAACCTATACAAGATCTCTATGCCAGATGGGAATATTTTTCCAGGTAACTCTTGCTATCACATTAGAGACTTATAATGACACAGTGAGTCCAGACAATATACAATACACAGTAGCATTCTCTTCATCCTTCAAATTTCATCTTGAAAGGAATCTCATATCTCATATGCTGAACTCCGTAAGTCTTCTTTTGGGCTAAAACCCCAAGGGATGGACCTTACCATCCAAGGTGACTACATACTTGTTTTCATGTTCACAATTCTGTTGATATTTAATGAATGGAATTTCCCAACATCTTCATCACCAATGATTTGATGTTGAAGCTGAGCTTGGGGTTTACACTGGACATTTACTGCTGTATTTCTTCTGAACATCTCTGTAACCTTCAGACTGAGGCTCTGAGGTCAGACTTTTAAATACTTTATTACCGGTTGCAATGCAAAATAAAATGATTTTAATAAAAAACACGGAGACTCCCTAAATTATCCAGCAGCAAGAAATAATAAGACAGAAATTAATGAAATGTAGATAAAGAAAATTGCTGCAGTCTATAGGAATCTTGCAGTGATATTTCAGCTGATAGAGCAGAATACTGACTCACCAGAATGAATGTGTTCTGATGGAAATAAGCCCATATTTGCAAGGCTCTGGAGCTATCACCTTTTGTACATCGGCTGTTCTTACAGTAAATCTCTTGTGAAGCCATAAGCACTCTCCTTTGGTGCAACATTGAGCAGAGTATTAATTACTAGGCATGATTCTTTACTATGTACTGGTTTAGTGGGTCATTCCCCCCCCCACTCTGTGGGACATCAGTAGGAAATTAAGTCACACAGTTAATAACCTTGGTTCCCACAGTCTAATCTCTACCTCATTCCCTGAGATACATTAGAACTCACCTCCCTGCGCTATCTTCATTGATTAGAACATGCAGTCAGGAAAGGAGTCTTTCATATAGATCACATTTGGGACCTTCAAAGATAAAGAGACATTCAAGCTCAGAAAATTTCCTTTGAGTATGTACATTAATTTGAAACTTTACAGAATAGAAAGGGAACAGAAGGAGAAAAATAAACTGATGCAGAAACGTACAAGCGGAGAGTTCATTTTCACTCTCAGATCCTTCTAGCTCCCATGCTTGCTGTGAGTCTACTTCTGAACCCTGAAGGGGTGGGACACTGAGGCTGGCACTCAGAGGCTTCCAATAGAAAACGATATGTAGAATCAATCAAATAAAATATTGGTTATTTGAAAAAATAAGATTGACAGACTTCTATAGAAACTAACCAAATGAAAGAAAGGATGCAAATTATTAAAATTAAAGATGAGAGACAGTATAAGAGATACTTATGAAATCTACTAGATTGCAAAGTACTTGGAAAATATATTTCAAAAAACTAGAAATGTCAAGAAAAATGCATAAAGTCAAATAAGCTATTAAAATCAAGTCAAGAAGATATAGGGAATTTAAAAGATTCACAATAAGCAACAAGATTAAAGCAATAAAAAATATATGAACAAAGAAAAGCACAGATCTGGATGCATCCACTGCTGAATTCTATCAAATTATAAATACTAATAAAACAGAGTGAATACTTCTCATGGAATCTTTATACACACCACATGATAGGCCTGAAAATAATAGCTAACATATATGGAAAAAGTAAAAATAATTTCCTGTGTCTTATCAGATCATATTGGAATAAAACTAGAAGTCAATAGAAACTATACAAGTGTTTGGGGGGACTGAATAAGGGACACTTAGCCATTAAGTTATTAGATAAATAAGGAAGGGAATTTTAAAAATACCTAGAATCAAAAATGAAAATAAAAGCATAATTTACCAGAATCCAGACACAATTAACACAGTTCTAAGAGGCTATTTTCTAGCTATGAATACTCACATTAAATCAATCAGAGAAGAAGGCCGGAGAGATGAATTGGTGGTTAATGCACTTACTGATCTTGAGAGAATCAAGGTTCAGTTTTCAGCTCCCACATTAGGGGTCTCAAAACCCTTGTAATTCCAGTATTTCCATCCCCTCTTCTGCAATCTTTCTGCACTTATGATGCAGAAGTTGAGTTACAGATGTATAGATTGGATTTTGGAACCTACAGTCACTTATTCTCTGCACTTTGACCAATAGTGGAGCTCTATAATAATTCTCATCTGTTGCCAAAAGCTTATTTGGTGAAGAGTGAACACTATAGTAATCTGTGGACATGAGAATAATTATTTAGAATATAGTTAGAAATTATGTTAGATTAGGAAAATGACAATAGTAAGTTATCCTTTAGGATCTATGACATCTCTAACCTCTCATAGTTGGCTGGGTTTATGGCATCAGGCATGAATTCTCTCTTAATGAATGAACAATAAGTTCAATCAGATAATTGTTGGTTACTCTTTGATGTAAGTGCCACTATCACACCCTTGGATATACCTTACTGTGCTAATCACTGTTGTGGTTCATAGAAATTACAGCTGGGAAGGACCTGTGATTGCTTTTTTTCTCTGCTTTTCTTTTTTTCCCATTTATTTATTTATTAAAGATTTCTGTCTCTTCCCCGCCACCGCCTCCCATTTCCCTCCCCCTCCCCCAATCAAGTTCCCCTCCCTCGTCAGCCCAAAGAGCTATCAGGGTTCCCTGCCCTGTAGTTATCTTCCAGAGCTTGAAGCTGAGATACTATTGCTGCAGATAACACAAACTTGAGGGAAAAATAGTCTTGGAGGAATTGAGATAGAACTGACGTGAAAACATGCCCAAGGACGAGCTCTCATAGTGTCTGAAGGTGCTAGCAAGTTGCCTAGTGAAAAAAGTGTGATTGCTTTTTTCAATAGTATTTCAGCTTCAAGTTCTGGAAGATAACTACAGGCAATGGCAATAATCCAAATTGTTTTGGGGGACTCGTATGTCAGAAAAACAAATTATTCAGTCAATAAATAGGCTAATTAATTGAAGAGACAGTTCTCAAAAGAAAAAGACAAATGGTCAATAAATATTTGTTAAAGTGTTCAGTGTCCCTAGTAATTACAAAAGATGCAAATTAAAACTGCTCTTAGATTCCATCAATCCGTGTTCAGAACGTCTGTCATCAAGAAAACAAATGAGGCTGGAGAAATGACTCAGTGCTTAAGAGCATGAACTGCTCTTGTGGAAGATACGAGTTTGCTTCCCAGAACCACAGAGTTCACAACCAACTGCCACTCTAGTTCTACAGGATCCAGCATATTCTTCTTCCAACACACACACACACACACACACACACACACACACACACACACACACGTTTTAAAAATAAAAATAATGACAACAAATGCCGGCAAGGATGTAGGGAGTGAGGAATCCTTCTTGGATAATCAATTGTTCAGTACTAAATGGTAGGCCTTGAAAACATACATAAAAGTAACACATGCAGACCAAAGAGGAAAAAGATTATATTATCATCTCAAAAAAAAGAAAGAAATTAAAACTGAAAAGAGAGAGCAAAAAGAATCTTTCTTCTGAAACCTTCTCATAGGGGAGTAAAATAGTACATGCACTATGAAAGTCAGTGTAGAGAGTCAGAATACTCAGTCTTAAGCTTACATGTGATATTGCACACTGTAATGGTCTTGGCTGGGGCAAATATATTCTAGTGTACATCAGAATGGGTGTGTCCCTCCCTGAGGCCATCAGACTATTGAAATAATAATTAGAATGGAATTGGGTCTATGAAATTGCTAACCTCTGCTAATTGGCTAGGTTTATGGTGTCAGGCATGGATTCCCTCTTATTGAATAAATCATAAATTCAATCAGACAATTGTTGGTTGCCCCCAGATATAAGTGCCACGATTGTACCCTTGGATATACCTTACTGGTGTATTGGGATTTCTTTAGGACTCTCATATTTTTAACCAGGATCTGAAGCGGTTCACATTAGTGTTCTGACTTCCCACCCTTGAGGCATTACATTTTTTTTTTTTTTTTCGAGACAGGGTTTCTCTGTGGCTTGGAACCTGTCCTGGAACTAGCCCCGTCGACCAGGCTGGTCTCGAACTCACAGAGATCCGCCTGCCTCTGCCTCCCGAGTGCTGGGATTAAAGGCGTGCGCCACCACCGCCCGGCTGGCATTACATTTTAAAATGATGAATAGGCTATTTTCTCTTCATATAAAGAAGGATGTGGCTTCACAAAAGCACACACACACACACAAATATAATACTCCACATCACTTTGATTGTCTTTAGTCTTATTTAGAGGAGTCTAGGGTAAATTAAATATATGACTAGTGAAGAAAAGAAACAAAAGTATTTGAAAATTTGTATGAGGTTTTGTTATTTTTCATAACTGGGTTAAACGAGAAGAAAAAAAGGAAAAATAGATAGGTACTAGGGAAAACCTCAGTCAGTAAAGTGCTTCTTGTATAAGCATAAAGACCTGACTGCAGTCCCTAGCTCCTAAGTAAAAAGGTGGACACATTGGTACTCATCTGTGAATCCAGTACTGTAGAGGTAGAGACAGCAGGGTCCCTGGGGCTTTCTTCCTGGCAAGTCTGCCAGGATGGGTGAGCCCCACATTCAATGAGCTGTCTTCTCCCTAAATCACTCAACGGCAAGTGAGGAGACAACAATGTCAACCCATGTTAATCTCTTCATGTGTGAACACACACACATTATATATATACATATATATGTGTATATATAATATATGTGTATATATATATATTATATATACACATATATATGTGCATACACACATGCATATGTGCCACCCTCCCCATAAACATACACAAATATAAAAAAGAGAACACAAGAAATTGTGACTTAGGGTGCTATCACTTATTTATGTTACTCATTGTGTATTTGTGTATGAACTGTCTTAAAGGACTCAATTCTAGTCATTTTCACTCTCAGTCAGAGGGCACTGATTTATCAAAGGTCTTTTCTTAGACTGGGGATGGATGTGTAGCAAATCATACCATTGTTACTGTCCCTGAAACTTGCTATCACTTTACCAAAGCTACCAATTATATTGAGAAGCTTGTCATTTGTACATTATATTGTGGACATTTCACTGGACTCAATGATAGCTTCTTGTAAACAAGCTTTGCAACAATAGTTTATGTCTATTTCTCAGCATGTTTTTAAAATTTCTTAGAAAGCAGAAAAAAGCAAAAGTTGGCTTAACAAGAAAGCAATTGACTTAATTGCCAAGTTAATGCCTAAGGTATGCTTTAAAATATGTATCCCAGAGGAAAAAAAATAGAGATTGTAATTGTGTTGCTATGGGAACTATCGAATGACATTAAGAAGAAAATTAATTTACTTGCTTGTTTCTTTTGTACAGCTTTACTCTGTTTGTAAATGGTCAAATGTTACATATTTGACAAAAATGGCAGATACGAAATGATTATTCTAGTATTTATTATCATCTTGAAAGCATATTCAATAGCAAATAGCACAGATGATTAGATTTATAGCCCAAATAAACTAACTAATAAACTATGTTTTAGATTGTTGAAACAAATTGAAAGCTTCAGTTTTCTACATCAATGACCTATCTTTTATTTAGTTCATTCCAATGGAGCTCTACACACATGTGACAGACAATAGAAAAAAATTACTTGGAATTTTAAAAACTTGTATTTTTAAGCACATTCAAATATTGACAAGGTAGTAAATAATTATCTAGTAGAAACAATGAAACTAACAGTGATGGCTAGTTTCCGACAACTTGACAAGCTACAGTCATTTGTGAAGACAGACTCGCAGTTGAGAAAATGCCTCCACAAGATGACGTCTATTCCAAGGTCAGCGGTTCATTTTCTTGATTGATGTTAGCTGTAGAAAGGTACTCCTCACTGTGGATGGTTCTGTCCTTCGCCAGGTGGTTCTAGAAGGTTAAGAAAGCAGGCTGAGCAATCCTTAATGAGTAAGTCAGTAAACAGTATTCCTCTGTGCCTTCCACTTCAGTCCCTGCCTTAAGTTTCTGCCAGGATTTACCCAGGGATGACAGGGTGTGACCTGAGAGATGTAAACTGAAACATACCCTTTCCTTCCCACATTGCTTTTGACCATGTGGTAGTCTATCATGGCAATGACAAACCGTATCAAAGTTGTTCTCACCTCAAAGGAATTTCCTAACCTAAATTTTGATCTAGATAGCTTCAAAATGTGAAAGAACAGAAATCAAATTCCAAAACCAACTGTGCAAACAAGAGATGACTCTGCTGAGATTAGCCTGGGGTCCACAAATGGTTAGCTATACACAGTAAGAGAGAGCTGGCAAGAGACTTCCATACACCTTCAATTCGTATAACTTGTCTTGCAATAGAGTCATTGATGGTGTCATTTTTGAAAACGTGTGGCCACAGACTTGCCCTTAAATAGGTTGCTAGGCCAGATTCATACTGCCTGGTGATTTTAGAAATCCTTATACTACAAATTTAGTTTGCTGTGATGAACAACTGATTCTGATTCCAGATGGAAATACACTGCCAAACATCTCAGGGTAACATATCTTCTTCCACTGACTTTTAGCAATAGCCAAAAAAAAAAAAAAACAACCCAAAAATACCAAACAAACAACTAAACACAGCCCTGAGTAAGGCATGAGTGAGCACCATCAGAAATAACAGAAGCTTGCAAATCCATGGACCCTCAATGTTAAATCAACGAGTCATCTGTCACAAAACACATTTCTTCACCAAAACTTCCTTAAGGGAAAAGGAAGCAATAAAAAGGAATTAATGGATTTCAAACAACCAACTAGAAATGCTACTCATTAAAATTATGATAACTGAAATGTTATCACAAATGTATATTTAACTCTAGATATAACCTAAGACATCTAAGCTGTAAGATGGATGAGCAAAAATCATGGAGAGATTGACAGAGACAAAAAGATGAAGCTGGGGAAGAGGTTAAAAAAGTGTAAAACTTAAAATAAGAACTTCTACTCTTGTTGAGGTTTAAGGTGACAAAGCAAAACAATGGTTATATTTGAATTTTTGTATTTAAATTTGTAGCTTATTTACATAATATACCTATTATATGCATGTGCTATTCTAAAGAAACTCAAACTGTGTAATCTATACATGTATATCTAGGAAGGTGGTATTACTATTTTTTCCTCAAATTTAAAGTGTAACACATTGGGATTATATTAAAATGTTTACAAACTTCAAAAAAATCTAAAACTATGCTTAATATATTGATTTTTGATTTGCAAGCAATTGGTCATCCCTTAACAAACTACAACTTCTGTTTTTAATGTTCCTAACACTGAATTACAACTATTAACTTAAACATACATGCACACACACAGAGAGAAACAGAGAGAGAGAGAGAGAGAGAGAGAGAGAGAGAGAGAGAGAGAGAGAGAGAGAGAGAGAGAAATTTATCCTAGCTTTCAGGAAATAATTATCTCTAAAATACCTAAAAAGTTTTCAGTAATCTTTTTTCAACTTTCCAGAGATGGGTAATAAAAGACAATCTAATTATTTCATTACATTCTTCCTCCAACTCTAGACAACCTATAGATTTTGCTATTTGCTAATTTTTAACCCCAGAGAATTAGTCAGTGAATTTTGGCAGGCGTCAACAGCCATAATCCATCACTATCGACAATATTTCTTGCTGTTTCCTCTTACTCTTTGTTACCTATTTTCCTCCGCCACAGGGCTTACACTTTAGGTATCTAATTATTGTCAATATTGGTTAGCTTTCATTTTAGAACTTTATTAAAATAGTCATACATCATGTGCTTTTTTCTCACATTACATTCTGCATAATTATTTGAGGTTTATCCATGTTATTCCTCATATACAACACCATTCTTTTCATCACTGAACAACAGGCTGAATTGATATACAACACATTACTTATTCATTTCACCTATAGACAGACATTTGGACCCTGTCCAATTTTCCATATCAACAATTTGTCACAAACATGTATTTGTAAGGATGCATGCTTCACTTATTTTGAGTAAATGCCAAGGAATAAAGTGCCATTATCACATTGTAGATTTATACTTGATTCTAAAGTAACTGCCAAGCTGTTTTCCATTTCATTATATTTTATAATGCTTCCATCTCTGTTTGGAGTTTCTAGTAAATTCGCTTTTTTGACTGCACTGCATATATGCTTAATATTTTAATTTTATGCATATTGATGAACTTATTGTGGTATTTGTTTTATTTGAATTTCCCTGATAATTAATGATGGTCGTTCATGTAGATACAGCCCATGCATACATTTTCATTGTTGACATACATATGAAATAACTTGCATGAGTTTTTGAGACAGTATTTCCAATATAGTTCAGATTGTCTCTAACTCGTGATCTTCCTGTCTCAGTCAAGAATTACAGGAATGCATAAAATGCTTTGGCTTCAACTTTCCCACTTCTGCTGGGATATGTCCATATAATTTTGATATAAAAATATATAAATTTTATAGTGATTAATATTTGATATATGTATATATTACTGAAGCACACTTACTCTTACTAATCATATAAGATACAATAATGTTCTGCAAATATTTTTAGTAGAAAGTTTTAAGAAGATAATTGCTGGAATGGTCCTAAAATTGTTGAAACATTGATCAACACATTCAAATAGAATAAAGTTCATATTATAATTAAACTGCAGGACAGAGGCAAAGAGCAATCTTAAAATTACCCAGAGAACAAAAACAGTTGACTTTAAAAAAGTAGGAATCCCTTATGAGCAACAGCAGAGGACCGAGGGCACAGCTAGGAGCAGCAGGACATAAATGGCACATGGGTACCGGTTTTGCATTTTCCCTTGTATTCCATGCCTTCTTTTTTTTAAATTTAATTTAATTTTTAATTTTTTTTATTTGTTAAAGATTTCTGTCTCTTCCCCGCCACTGCCTCCCATTTCCCTCCCCCTCCCCATATCAAGTCCCCCTCCCTTGTCAGCCCAAAGAGCAATCAGGTTCCCTGCCCTGTGGGAAGTCCAAAGACCACCCACCTCCATCCAGGTCTAGTAAGTTGAGCATCCAAACTGCCTAGGCTGTCACAAAGCCAGTACGTGCAGTAGGATCAAAAACCCATTGCCATTACAAATAATGCTGCTATGAACATAGTTGAACAAATGCCCTTGTCATATGATCGGGCATCTCTTGGGTATATTCCCAAGAGTGGTATTGC